>NC_141810.1:600000-825000 GCF_057944985.1 Cucurbita pepo subsp. pepo
GATTAAGAATCTTACACATATAATTGGTGAAAATACAAATTTTTTTCACTTTCGCTTCCGGGCCATTTTGGACTCAAATTCCATAGGTGTTAACATAGGAACTTTTTTCCCCTTTGAGACAGGGTCGTTAACTCGATCTGAAAAGTTGTTTTCTCATTTTAGTATCATACCATATCTACTAAGGATTGTCCTATGCTTAAATTATGGAAGAAAAAAATATTTACTCGTGTCGATAAGACTTCACAACCTCAACCCTTATGAAAAGACCCTCATGGAGGCACCCGAATCACTATCAGAAAAACCATTGTTTCTCTCGATCTTTTTCGACGAATCTGTAAGGAACGCTCAAGATTAAGAATCTTACACATATAATTGGTGAAAATACGAATTTTTTTCAGTTTTGTTTCCGGGTCATTTTGGACTCAAATTCCATAGGTGTTAACATAGGAACTTTTTTCCCCTTTGAGACAGGGTCGTTAACTCTCTCTGAAAAGTTGTTTTCTCGCTTTAGGATCATACCAAATCCACTAAGGATTGTCCTAAGCTTAAAATATGGAAGAAAAAAAACATTTACTCGTGTCGAAAAGACTTCACAACCTCAACCCTTATGAAAAGACCCTCGTGGAGGCACCCGAATGACTATGTGAAAAACCATTGTTTCTTTCGATGTTTTTCGACGAATCTGTAAGGAACGCTCAAGATTAATAATCTTACACATATAATTGGTGAAAATACGAATTTTTTTCAGTTTCGCTTCCGGGCCATTTTGGACTCAAATTCCGTAGGTGTTAACATAGGAACTTTTTTCCCCTTTGAGACAGGGTCGTTAACTCTATCTGAAAAGTTGTTTTCTCGCTTTAGGATCATACCAAATCCACTAAGGATTGTCCTAAGCTTAAAATATGGAAGAAAAAAAACATTTACTCGTGTCGAAAAGACTTCACAACCTCAACCCTTATGAAAAGACCCTCGTGGAGGCACCCGAATGACTATGTGAAAAACCATTGTTTCTTTCGATGTTTTTCGACGAATCTGTAAGGAACGCTCAAGATTAATAATCTTACACATATAATTGGTGAAAATACGAATTTTTTTCAGTTTCGCTTCCGGGCCATTTTGGACTCAAATTCCGTAGGTGTTAACATAGGAACTTTTTTCCTCTTTGAGACAGGGTCGTTAACTCGATCTGAAAAGTTGTTTTCTCGCTTTAGGATCATACCATATCCACTAAGGATTGTCCTAAGCTTAAAATATGGAAGAAAAAAAACATTTACTCGTGTCGATAAGACTTCACAACCTCAACCCTTACGAAAAGACCCTCGTGGAGGCACCCGAATCACTATACGAAAAACCATTGTTTCTCTCGATCTTTTTCGACGAATCTGTAAGGAACGCTCAAGATTAAGAATCTTACACATATAATTGGTGAAAATACGAATTTTTTTCAGTTTCGTTTCCGGGCCATTTTGGACTCAAATTCCATAGGTGTTAACATAGGAACTTTTTTCCCCTTTGAGACAGGGTCGTTAACTCGATCTGAAAAGTTGTTTTCTCGTTTTAGTATCATACCATATCCACTAAGGATTGTCCTAAGCTTAAAATATGGAAGAAAAAAAACATTTACTCCTGTCGATAAGACTTCACAACCTCAACCCTTATGAAAAGACCCTCATGGAGGCACCCGAATCACTATCCGAAAAACCATTGTTTCTCTCGATATTTTTCGACGAATCTGTAAGGAACGCTCAAGATTAAGAATCTTACACATATAATTGGTGAAAATACGAATTTTTTTCAGTTTCGTTTCCGGGCCATTTTGGACTCAAATTCCATAGGTGTTAACATAGGAACTTTTTTCCCCTTTGAGACAGGGTCGTTAACTCGATCTGAAAAGTTGTTTTCTCGCTTTAGTATCATACCATATCCACTAAGGATTGTCCTAAGCTTTAAATATATAAGAAAAAAAACATTTACTCGTGTCGATAAGACTTCACAACCTCATCCCTTACGAAAAGACCCTCGTGGAGGCACCCGAATGACTATACGAAAAACCATTGTTTCTCTCGATCTTTTTCGACGAATCTATAAGGAACGCTCAAGATTAAGAATCTTACACATATAGTTGGTGAAAATACGAATTTTTTTCACTTTCGCTTCCGGGCCATTTTGGACTCAGATTCCATACGTGTTAACATAGGAACTTTTTTCCCCTTTGAGACAAGGTCGTTAACTCGATCTAAAAACTTGTTTTCTCGCTTTCGTATCATACCATATCCACTAAGGATGTTCGTAAGCTTAAAATATGGAAGAAAAAAAATATTTACTCGTGTCGATAAGACTTCACAACCTCAACCCTTATGAAAAGACCCTCATGGAGGCACCCGAATCACGATCGGAAAAACCATTGTTTCTCTCGATCTTTTTCGACGAATCTGTAAGGAACGCTCAAGATTAAGAATCTTACACATATAATTGGTGAAAATACGAATTTTTTTCACTTTCGCTTCCGGGCCATTTTGGAATCAAATTCCATAGGTGTTAACATACGAACTTTTTTCCCCTTTGAGACAGGGTCGTTAACTCGATCTGAAAAGTTGTTTTCTCGCTTTAGTATCATACCATATCCACTAAGGATGTTCGTAAGCTTAAAATATGGAAGAAAAAAAACATTTACTCGTGTCGATAAGACTTCACCACCTCAACCCTTATGAAAAGACCCTCATGGAGGCACCCGAATCACTATCAGAAAAACCATTGTTTCTCTCGATATTTTTCGACGAATCTGTACGGAACACTCAACATTAAGAATCTTACACATATAATTGGTGAAAATACGAATTTTTTTCAGTTTTGTTTCCGGGCCATTTTGGACTCAAATTCCATAGGTGTTAACATAGGAATTTTTTTCCCCTTTGAGATAGGGTCGTTAACTCTATCTGAAAAGTTGTTTTCTCGCTTTAGGATCATACCAAATCCACTAAGGATTGTCCTAAGCTTAAAATATGGAAGAAAAAAAACATTTACTCGTGTCGAAAAGACTTCACAACCTCAACCCTTATGAAAAGACCCTCGTGGAGGCACCCGAATGACTATGTGAAAAACCATTGTTTCTTTCGATGTTTTTCGACGAATCTGTAAGGAACGCTCAAGATTAATAATCTTACACATATAATTGGTGAAAATACGAATTTTTTTCAGTTTCGCTTCCGGGCCATTTTGGACTCAAATTCCGTAGGTGTTAACATAGGAACTTTTTTCCCCTTTGAGACAGGGTCGTTAACTCGATCTGAAAAGTTGTTTTCTCGCTTTAGGATCATACCATATCCACTAAGGATTGTCCTAAGCTTAAAATATGGAAGAAAAAAAACATTTACTCGTGTCGATAAGACTTCACCACCTCAACCCTTATGAAAAGACCCTCATGGAGGCACCCGAATCACTATCCGAAAAACCATTGTTTCTCTCGATATTTTTCGACGAATCTGTAAGGAACGCTCAAGATTAAGAATCTTACACATATAATTGGTGAAAATACAAATTTTTTTCACTTTCGCTTCCGGGCCATTTTGGACTCAAATTCCATAGGTGTTAACATAGGAACTTTTTTCCCCTTTGAGACAGGGTCGTTAACTCGATCTGAAAAGTTGTTTTCTCATTTTAGTATCATACCATATCTACTAAGGATTGTCCTATGCTTAAATTATGGAAGAAAAAAATATTTACTCGTGTCGATAAGACCTTACAACCTCAACCCTTATGAAAAGACCCTCATGGAGGCACCCGAATCACTATCAGAAAAACCATTGTTTCTCTCGATCTTTTTCGACGAATCTGTAAGGAACGCTCAAGATTAAGAATCTTACACATATAATTGGTGAAAATACGAATTTTTTTCAGTTTTGTTTCTGGGTCATTTTGGACTCAAATTCCATAGGTGTTAACATAGGAACTTTTTTCCCCTTTGAGACAGGGTCGTTAACTCTATCTGAAAAGTTGTTTTCTCGCTTTAGGATCATACCAAATCCACTAAGGATTGTCCTAAGCTTAAAATATGGAAGAAAAAAAACATTTACTCGTGTCGAAAAGACTTCACAACCTCAACCCTTATGAAAAGACCCTCGTGGAGGCACCCGAATGACTATGTGAAAAACCATTGTTTCTTTCGATGTTTTTCGACGAATCTGTAAGGAACGCTCAAGATTAATAATCTTACACATATAATTGGTGAAAATACGAATTTTTTTCAGTTTCGCTTCCGGGCCATTTTGGACTCAAATTCCGTAGGTGTTAACATAGGAACTTTTTTCCCCTTTGAGACAGGGTCGTTAACTCTATCTGAAAAGTTGTTTTCTCGCTTTAGGATCATACCAAATCCACTAAGGATTGTCCTAAGCTTAAAATATGGAAGAAAAAAAACATTTACTCGTGTCGAAAAGACTTCACAACCTCAACCCTTATGAAAAGACCCTCGTGGAGGCACCCGAATGACTATGTGAAAAACCATTGTTTCTTTCGATGTTTTTCGACGAATCTGTAAGGAACGCTCAAGATTAATAATCTTACACATATAATTGGTGAAAATACGAATTTTTTTCACTTTCGCTTCCGGGCCATTTTGGACTCAAATTCCGTAGGTGTTAACATAGGAACTTTTTTCCCCTTTGAGACAGGGTCGTTAACTCGATCTGAAAAGTTGTTTTCTCGCTTTAGGATCATACCAAATCCACTAAGGATTGTCCTAAGCTTAAAATATGGAAGAAAAAAAACATTTACTCGTGTCGATAAGACTTCACAACCTCAACCCTTATGAAAAGACCCTCGTGGAGGCACCCGAATGACTATGTGAAAAACCATTGTTTCTTTCGATGTTTTTCGACGAATCTGTAAGGAACGCTCAAGATTAATAATCTTACACATATAATTGGTGAAAATACGAATTTTTTTCACTTTCGCTTCCGGGCCATTTTGGACTCAAATTCCGTAGGTGTTAACATAGGAACTTTTTTCCCCTTTGAGACAGGGTCGTTAACTCGATCTGAAAAGTTGTTTTCTCGTTTTAGTATCATACCATATCCACTAAGGATGTTCGTAAGCTTAAAATATGGAAGAAAAAAAACATTTACTCGTGTCGATAAGACTTCACAACCTCAACCCTTACGAAAAGACCCTCGTGGAGGCACCCGAATCACTATACGAAAAACCATTGTTTCTCTCGATCTTTTTCGACGAATCTGTAAGGAACGCTCAAGATTAAGAATCTTACACATATAATTGGTGAAAATACGAATTTTTTTCAGTTTCGTTTCCGGGCCATTTTGGACTCAAATTCCATAGGTGTTAACATATGAACTTTTTTCCCCTTTGAGACAGGGTCGTTAACTCGATCTGAAAAGTTGTTTTCTCGTTTTAGTATCATACCATATCCACTAAGGATTGTCCTAAGCTTAAAATATGGAAGAAAAAAAACATTTACTCCTGTCGATAAGACTTCACAACCTCAACCCTTATGAAAAGACCCTCATGGAGGCACCCGAATCACTATCCGAAAAACCATTGTTTCTCTCGATATTTTTCGACGAATCTGTAAGGAACGCTCAAGATTAAGAATCTTACACATATAATTGGTGAAAATACGAATTTTTTTCAGTTTCGTTTCCGGGCCATTTTGGACTCAAATTCCATAGGTGTTAACATAGGAACTTTTTTCCCCTTTGAGACAGGGTCGTTAACTCGATCTGAAAAGTTGTTTTCTCGTTTTAGTATCATACCATATCCACTAAGGATGTTCGTAAGCTTAAAATATGGAAGAAAAAAAACATTTACTCGTGTCGATAAGACTTCACAACCTCAACCCTTATGAAAAGACCCTCATGGAGGCACCCGAATCACTATCAGAAAAACCATTGTTTCTCTCGATCTTTTTCGACGAATCTGTAAGGAACGCTCAAGATTAAGAATCTTACACATATAATTGGTGAAAATACGAATTTTTTTCACTTTCGCTTCCGGGCCATTTTCGAATCAAATTCCATAGGTGTTAACATAGGAACTTTTTTCCCCTTTGAGACAGGGTCGTTAACTCGATCTGAAAAGTTATTTTCTCGTTTTAGTATCATACCATATCCACTAAGGATTGTCCTAAGCTTAAAATATGGAAGAAAAAAAACATTTACTCCTGTCGATAAGACTTCACAACCTCAACCCTTATGAAAAGACCCTCATGGAGGCACCCGAATCACTATTGGAAAAACGATTGTTTCTCTCGATCTTTTTCGACGAATCTGTAAGGAACGCTCAAGATTAAGAATCTTACACATATAATTGGTGAAAATACAAATTTTTTTCACTTTCGCTTCCGGGCCATTTTGGAATCAAATTCCATAGGTGTTAACATACGAACTTTTTTCCCCTTTGAGACAGGGTCGTTAATTCGATCTGAAAAGTTGTTTTCTCGCTTTAGTATCATACCATATCCACTAAGGATGTTCGTAAGCTTAAAATATGGAAGAAAAAAAACATTTACTCCTGTCGATAAGACTTCACCACCTCAACCCTTATGAAAAGACCCTCATGGAGGCACCCGAATCACTATCCGAAAAACCATTGTTTCTCTCGATGTTTTTCGACGAATCTGTAAGGAACGCTCAAGATTAAGAATCTTACACATATAATTGGTGAAAATACAAATTTTTTTCACTTTCGCTTCCGGGCCATTTTGGAATCAAATTCCATAGGTGTTAACATACGAACTTTTTTCCCCTTTGAGACAGGGTCGTTAACTCGATCTGAAAAGTTGTTTTCTCGCTTTAGTATCATACCATATCTACTAAGGATTGTCCTAAGTTTAAAATATGGAAGAAAAAAAACATTTACACGTGTCGATAAGACTTCACAACCTCAACCCTTATGAAAAGACCCTCATGGAGGCACCCGAATCAATATCAGAAAAACCATTGTTTCTCTCGATCTTTTTCGACGAATCTGTAAGGAACGTTCAAGATTAAGAATCTTACACATATAATTGGTGAAAATACGAATTTTTTTCACTTTCGCTTCCGGGCCATTTTGGAATCAAATTCCATAGGTGTTAACATACGAACTTTTTTCCCCTTTGAGACAGGGTCGTTAACTCGATCTGAAAAGTTGTTTTCTCGCTTTAGTATCATACCATATCCACTAAGGATGTTCGTAAGCTTAAAATATGGAAGAAAAAAAACATTTACTCGTGTCGATAAGACTTCACCACCTCAACCCTTATGAAAAGACCCTCATGGAGGCACCCGAATCACGATCGGAAAAACCATTGTTTCTCTCGATCTTTTTTGACGAATCTGTAAGGAACGCTCAAGATTAAGAATCTTACACATATAATTGGTGAAAATACGAATTTTTTTCACTTTCGCTTCCGGGCCATTTTGGACTCAAATTCCATAGGTGTAAACATAGGAACTTTTTTCCCCTTTGAGACATGGTCGTTAACTCGATCTGAAAAGTTGTTTTCTCGCTTTAGTATCATACCATATCCACTAAGGATTGTCCTAAGCTTAAAATATGGAAGAAAAAAAAACATTTACTCGTGTCGATAAGACTTCACAACCTCATCCCTTACGAAAAGACCCTCGTGGAGGCACCCGGATCACTATCGGAAAAACCATTGTTTCTCTCGATCTTTTTCAACGAATCTGTAAGGAACACTCAAGATTAAGAATCTTACATATATAATTGGTGAAAATACGAATTTTTTTCAGTTTCGCTTCCGGGCCATTTCGGACTCAAATTCCATAGGTGTTAACATAGGAACTTTTTTCCCCTTTGAGACAGGGTCGTTAACTCTATCTGAAAAGTTGTTTTCTCGCTTTAGGATCATACCAAATCTACTAAGGATTGTCCTAAGCTTAAAATATGGAAGAAAAAAAACATTTACTCGTGTCGAAAAGACTTCACAACCTCAACCCTTATGAAAAGACCCTCGTGGAGGCACCCGAATGACTATGTGAAAAACCATTGTTTCTTTCGATGTTTTTCGACGAATCTGTAAGGAACGCTCAAGATTAAGAATCTTACACATATAATTGGTGAAAATACGAATTTTTTTCAGTTTCGCTTCCGGGCCATTTTGGACTCAAATTCCGTAGGTGTTAACATAGGAACTTTTTTCCCCTTTGAGACAGGGTCGTTAACTCGATCTGAAAAGTTGTTTTCTCGCTTTAGGATCATACCATATCCACTAAGGATTGTCCTAAGCTTAAAATATGGAAGAAAAAAAACATTTACTCGTGTCGATAAGACTTCACAACCTCAACCCTTACGAAAAGACCCTCGTGGAGGCACCCGAATCACTATACGAAAAACCATTGTTTCTCTTGATGTTTTTCGACGAATCTGTAAGGAACGCTCAAGATTAAGAATCTTACACATATAATTGGTGAAAATACAAATTTTTTTCACTTTCGCTTCTGGGCCATTTTGGACTCAAATTCCATAGGTGTTAACATAGGAACTTTTTTCCCCTTTGAGACAGGGTCGTTAACTCGATCTGAAAAGTTGTTTTCTCATTTTAGTATCATACCATATCTACTAAGGATTGTCCTAAGCTTAAAATATGGAAGAAAAAAAACATTTACTCGTGTCGATAAGACTTCACAACCTTAACCCTTATGAAAAGACCCTCATGGAGGCACCCGAATCACGATTGGAAAAACCATTGTTTCTCTCGATCTTTTTCGACGAATCTGTAAGGAACGCTCAAGATTAAGAATCTTACACATATAGTTGGTGAAAATACGAATTTTTTTCACTTTCGCTTCCGGGCCATTTTGGACTCAGATTCCATACGTGTTAACATAGGAACTTTTTTCCCCTTTGAGACAGGGTCGTTAACTCGATATAAAAACTTGTTTTCTTGATTTAGTATCAAACCATATCCACTAAGGATTGTCCTAAGCTGAAAATATGGAAGAAAAAAAAATATTTACTCGTGTCGATAAGACTTCACAACCTCAACCCTTATGAAAAGACCCTCATGGAGGCACCCGAATCACGATCGGAAAAACCATTGTTTCTCTCGATCTTTTTCGACGAATCTGTAAGGAACGCTCAAGATTAAGAATCTTACACATATAATTGGTGAAAATACGAATTTTTTTCACTTTCGCTTCCGGGCCATTTTGGACTCAAATTCCATAGGTGTAAACATAGGAACTTTTTTCCCCTTTGAGACATGGTCGTTAACTCGATCTGAAAAGTTGTTTTCTCGCTTTAGTATCATACCATATCCACTAAGGATTGTCCTAAGCTTTAAATATATAAGAAAAAAAACATTTACTCGTGTCGATAAGACTTCACAACCTCATCCCTTACGAAAAGACCCTCGTGGAGGCACCCGAATGACTATACGAAAAACCATTTTTTCTCTCGATCTTTTTCAACGAATCTGTAAGGAACACTCAAGATTAAGAATCTTACATATATAATTGGTGAAAATACGAATTTTTTTCAGTTTCGCTTCCGGGCCATTTTGGACTCAAATTCCATAGGTGTTAACATAGGAACTTTTTTCCCCTTTGAGACAGGGTCGTTAACTCGATCTGAAAAGTTGTTTTCTCGTTTTAGTATCATACCATATCCACTAAGGATTGTCCTAAGCTTAAAATATGGAAGAAAAAAAACATTTACTCGTGTCGATAAGACTTCACAACCTCAACCCTTATGAAAAGACCCTCATGGAGGCACCCGGATCACTATCGGAAAAACCATTGTTTCTCTCGATATTTTTCGACGAATCTGTACGGAACACTCAATATTAAGAATCTTACACATATAATTGGTGAAAATACGAATTTTTTTCAGTTTTGTTTCCGGGCCATTTTGGACTCAAATTCCATAGGTGTTAACATAGGAACTTTTTTCCCCTTTGAGACAGGGTCGTTAACTCTATCTGAAAAGTTGTTTTCTCGCTTTAGGATCATACCAAATCCACTAAGGATTGTCCTAAGCTTAAAATATGGAAGAAAAAAAACATTTACTCGTGTCGAAAAGACTTCACAACCTCAACCCTTATGAAAAGACCCTCGTGGAGGCACCCGAATGACTATGTGAAAAACCATTGTTTCTTTCGATGTTTTTCGACGAATCTGTAAGGAACGCTCAAGATTAAGAATCTTACACATATAATTGGTGAAAATACGAATTTTTTTCAGTTTTGTTTCCGGGCCATTTTGGACTCAAATTCCATAGGTGTTAACATAGGAACTTTTTTCCCCTTTGAGACAGGGTCGTTAACTCTATCTGAAAAGTTGTTTTCTCGCTTTAGGATCATACCAAATCCACTAAGGATTGTCCTAAGCTTAAAATATGGAAGAAAAAAAACATTTACTCGTGTCGAAAAGACTTCACAACCTCAACCCTTATGAAAAGACCCTCGTGGAGGCACCCGAATGACTATGTGAAAAACCATTGTTTCTTTCGATGTTTTTCGACGAATCTGTAAGGAACGCTCAAGATTAAGAATCTTACACATATAATTGGTGAAAATACGAATTTTTTTCAGTTTCGCTTCCGGGCCATTTTGGACTCAAATTCCGTAGGTGTTAACATAGGAACTTTTTTCCCCTTTGAGACAGGGTCGTTAACTCGATCTGAAAAGTTGTTTTCTCGCTTTAGGATCATACCATATCCACTAAGGATTGTCCTAAGCTTAAAATATGGAAGAAAAAAAACATTTACTCGTGTCGATAAGACTTCACAACCTCAACCCTTACGAAAAGACCCTCGTGGAGGCACCCGAATCACTATACGAAAAACCATTGTTTCTCTCGATGTTTTTCGACGAATCTGTAAGGAACGCTCAAGATTAAGAATCTTACACATATAATTGGTGAAAATACAAATTTTTTTCACTTTCGCTTCTGGGCCATTTTGGACTCAAATTCCATAGGTGTTAACATAGGAACTTTTTTCCCCTTTGAGACAGGGTCGTTAACTCGATCTGAAAAGTTGTTTTCTCATTTTAGTATCATACCATATCTACTAAGGATTGTCCTAAGCTTAAAATATGGAAGAAAAAAAACATTTACTCGTGTCGATAAGACTTCACAACCTCAACCCTTATGAAAAGACCCTCATGGAGGCACCCGAATCACGATTGGAAAAACCATTGTTTCTCTCGATCTTTTTCGACGAATCTGTAAGGAACGCTCAAGATTAAGAATCTTACACATATAGTTGGTGAAAATACGAATTTTTTTCACTTTCGCTTCCGGGCCATTTTGGACTCAGATTCCATACGTGTTAACATAGGAACTTTTTTCCCCTTTGAGACAGGGTCGTTAACTCGATCTGAAAAGTTGTTTTCTCATTTTAGTATCATACCATATCTACTAAGGATTGTCCTAAGCTTAAAATATGGAAGAAAAAAAACATTTACTCGTGTCGATAAGACTTCACAACCTCAACCCTTATGAAAAGACCCTCATGGAGGCACCCGAATCACGATTGGAAAAACCATTGTTTCTCTCGATCTTTTTCGACGAATCTGTAAGGAACGCTCAAGATTAAGAATCTTACACATATAGTTGGTGAAAATACGAATTTTTTTCACTTTCGCTTCCGGGCCATTTTGGACTCAGATTCCATACGTGTTAACATAGGAACTTTTTTCCCCTTTGAGACAGGGTCGTTAACTCGATCTAAAAACTTGTTTTCTTGATTTAGTATCAAACCATATCCACTAAGGATTGTCCTAAGCTGAAAATATGGAAGAAAAAAAATATTTACTCGTGTCGATAAGACTTCACAACCTCAACCCTTATGAAAAGACCCTCATGGAGGCACCCGAATCACGATCGGAAAAACCATTGTTTCTCTCGATCTTTTTCGACGAATCTGTAAGGAACGCTCAAGATTAAGAATCTTACACATATAATTGGTGAAAATACGAATTTTTTTCACTTTCGCTTCCGGGCCATTTTGGACTCAAATTCCATAGGTGTAAACATAGGAACTTTTTTCCCCTTTGAGACATGGTCGTTAACTCGATCTGAAAAGTTGTTTTCTCGCTTTAGTATCATACCATATCCACTAAGGATTGTCCTAAGCTTTAAATATGGAAGAAAAAAAACATTTACTCCTGTCGATAAGACTTCACAACCTCAACCCTTATGAAAAGACCCTCATGGAGGCACCCGAATCACTATCGGAAAAACCATTGTTTCTCTCGATATTTTTCGACGAATCTGTACGGAACACTCAACATTAAGAATCTTACACATATAATTGGTGAAAATACGAATTTTTTTCAGTTTTGTTTCCGGGCCATTTTGGACTCAAATTCCATAGGTGTTAACATAGGAACTTTTTTCCCCTTTGAGACAGGGTCGTTAACTCTATCTGAAAAGTTGTTTTCTCGCTTTAGGATCATACCAAATCCACTAAGGATTGTCCTAAGCTTAAAATATGGAAGAAAAAAAACATTTACTCGTGTCGAAAAGACTTCACAACCTCAACCCTTATGAAAAGACCCTCGTGGAGGCACCCGAATCACGATTGGAAAAACCATTGTTTCTCTCGATCTTTTTCGACGAATCTGTAAGGAACGCTCAAGATTAAGAATCTTACACATATAGTTGGTGAAAATATGAATTTTTTTCACTTTCGCTTCCGGGCCATTTTGGACTCAGATTCCATACGTGTTAACATAGGAACTTTTTTCCCCTTTGAGACAGGGTCGTTAACTCGATCTAAAAACTTGTTTTCTTGCTTTAGTATCAAACCATATCCACTAAGGATTGTCCTAAGCTTAAAATATGGAAGAAAAAAAACATTTACTCGTGTCGATAAGACTTCACAACCTCAACCCTTATGAAAAGACCCTCATGGAGGCACCCGAATCACCATTGGAAAAACCATTGTTTCTCTCGATCTTTTTCGACGAATCTGTAAGGAACGCTCAAGATTAAGAATCTTACACATATAGTTGGTGAAAATACGAATTTTTTTCACTTTCGCTTCCGGGCCATTTTGGACTCAGATTCCATACGTGTTAACATAGGAACTTTTTTCCCCTTTGAGACAGGGTCGTTAACTCGATCTAAAAACTTGTTTTCTTGATTTAGTATCAAACCATATCCACTAAGGATTGTCCTAAGTTTAAAATATGGAAGAAAAAAAATATTTACTCGTGTCGATAAGACTTCACAACCTCAACCCTTATGAAAAGACCCTCATGGAGGCACCCGAATCACGATCGGAAAAACCATTGTTTCTCTCGATCTTTTTCGACGAATCTGTAAGGAACGCTCAAGATTAAGAATCTTACACATATAATTGGTGAAAATACGAATTTTTTTCACTTTCGCTTCCGGGCCATTTTGGACTCAAATTCCATAGGTGTAAACATAGGAACTTTTTTCCCCTTTGAGACATGGTCGTTAACTCGATCTGAAAAGTTGTTTTCTCGCTTTAGTATCATACCATATCCACTAAGGATTGTCCTAAGCTTTAAATATGGAAGAAAAAAAACATTTACTCCTGTCGATAAGACTTCACAACCTCAACCCTTATGAAAAGACCCTCATGGAGGCACCCGAATCACTATCGGAAAAACCATTGTTTCTCTTGATATTTTTCGACGAATCTGTACGGAACACTCAACATTAAGAATCTTACACATATAATTGGTGAAAATACGAATTTTTTTCAGTTTTGTTTCCGGGCCATTTTGGACTCAAATTCCATAGGTGTTAACATAGGAACTTTTTTCCCCTTTGAGACAGGGTCGTTAACTCTATCTGAAAAGTTGTTTTCTCGCTTTAGGATCATACCAAATCCACTAAGGATTGTCCTAAGCTTAAAATATGGAAGAAAAAAAACATTTACTCGTGTCGAAAAGACTTCACAACCTCAACCCTTATGAAAAGACCCTCGTGGAGGCACCCGAATCACGATTGGAAAAACCATTGTTTCTCTCGATCTTTTTCGACGAATCTGTAAGGAACGCTCAAGATTAAGAATCTTACACATATAGTTGGTGAAAATATGAATTTTTTTCACTTTCGCTTCCGGGCCATTTTGGACTCAGATTCCATACGTGTTAACATAGGAACTTTTTTCCCCTTTGAGACAGGGTCGTTAACTCGATCTAAAAACTTGTTTTCTTGCTTTAGTATCAAACCATATCCACTAAGGATTGTCCTAAGCTTAAAATATGGAAGAAAAAAAACATTTACTCGTGTCGATAAGACTTCACAACCTCAACCCTTATGAAAAGACCCTCATGGAGGCACCCGAATCACCATTGGAAAAACCATTGTTTCTCTCGATCTTTTTCGACGAATCTGTAAGGAACGCTCAAGATTAAGAATCTTACACATATAGTTGGTGAAAATACGAATTTTTTTCACTTTCGCTTCCGGGCCATTTTGGACTCAGATTCCATACGTGTTAACATAGGAACTTTTTTCCCCTTTGAGACAGGGTCGTTAACTCGATCTAAAAACTTGTTTTCTTGATTTAGTATCAAACCATATCCACTAAGGATTGTCCTAAGTTTAAAATATGGAAGAAAAAAAATATTTACTCGTGTCGATAAGACTTCACAACCTCAACCCTTATGAAAAGACCCTCATGGAGGAACCCGAATCACGATCGGAAAAACCATTGTTTCTCTCGATCTTTTTCGACGAATCTGTAAGGAACGCTCAAGATTAAGAATCTTACACATATAATTGGTGAAAATACGAATTTTTTTCAGTTTTGTTTCCGGGCCATTTTGGACTCAAATTCCATAGGTGTTAACATAGGAACTTTTTTCCCCTTTGAGACAGGGTCGTTAACTCTATCTGAAAAGTTGTTTTCTCGCTTTAGGATCATACCAAATCAACTAAGGATTGTCCTAAGCTTAAAATATGGAAGAAAAAAAACATTTACTCGTGTCGAAAAGACTTCACAACCTCAACCCTTATGAAAAGACCCTCGTGGAGGCACCCGAATCACGATTGGAAAAACCATTGTTTCTCTCGATCTTTTTCGACGAATCTATAAGGAACGCTCAAGATTAAGAATCTTACACATATAGTTGGTGAAAATATGAATTTTTTTCACTTTCGCTTCCGGGCCATTTTGGACTCAGATTCCATACGTGTTAACATAGGAACTTTTTTCCCCTTTGAGACAGGGTCGTTAACTCGATCTAAAAACTTGTTTTCTTGCTTTAGTATCAAACCATATCCACTAAGGATTGTCCTAAGCTTAAAATATGGAAGAAAAAAAACATTTACTCGTGTCGATAAGACTTCACAACCTCAACCCTTATGAAAAGACCCTCATGGAGGCACCCGAATCACCATTGGAAAAACCATTGTTTCTCTCGATCTTTTTCGACGAATCTGTAAGGAACGCTCAAGATTAAGAATCTTACACATATAGTTGGTGAAAATACGAATTTTTTTCACTTTCGCTTCCGGGCCATTTTGGACTCAGATTCCATACGTGTTAACATAGGAACTTTTTTCCCCTTTGAGACAGGGTCGTTAACTCGATCTAAAAACTTGTTTTCTTGATTTAGTATCAAACCATATCCACTAAGGATTGTCCTAAGTTTAAAATATGGAAGAAAAAAAATATTTACTCGTGTCGATAAGACTTCACAACCTCAACCCTTATGAAAAGACCCTCATGGAGGAACCCGAATCACGATCGGAAAAACCATTGTTTCTCTCGATCTTTTTCGACGAATCTGTAAGGAACGCTCAAGATTAAGAATCTTACACATATAATTGGTGAAAATACAAATTTTTTTCACTTTCGCTTCCGGGCCATTTTGGAATCAAATTCCATAGGTGTTAACATACGAACTTTTTTCCCCTTTGAGACAGGGTCGTTAACTCGATCTGAAAAGTTGTTTTCTCGCTTTAGTATCATACCATATCCACTAAGGATGTTCGTAAGCTTAAAATATGGAAGAAAAAAAACATTTACTCCTGTCGATAAGACTTCACCACCTCAACCCTTATGAAAAGACCCTCATGGAGGCACCCGAATCACTATCCGAAAAACCATTGTTTCTCTCGATGTTTTTCGAAGAATCTGTAAGGAACGCTCAAGATTAAGAATCTTACACATATAATTGGTGAAAATACAAATTTTTTTCACTTTCGCTTCTGGGCCATTTTGGACTCAAATTCCATAGGTGTTAACATAGGAACTTTTTTCCCCTTTGAGACAGGGTCGTTAACTCGATCTGAAAAGTAGTTTTCTCGCTTTAATATCATACCATGTCCACTAAGGATTGTCCTAAGCTTAAAATATGGCAGAAAAAAAACATTTACTCGTGTCGAAAAGACTTCACAACCTCAACCCTTATGAAAAGACCCTCATGGAGGCACCCGAATCACTATCCGAAAAACCATTGTTTCTCTCGATGTTTTTCGACGAATCTGTAAGGAACGCTCAAGATTAAGAATCTTACACAAATAATTGGTGAAAATACAAATTTTTTTCACTTTCGCTTCCGGGCCATTTTGGAATCAAATTCCATAGGTGTTAACATACGAACTTTTTTCCCCTTTGAGACAGGGTCGTTAACTCGATCTGAAAAGTTGTTTTCTCGCTTTAGTATCATACCATATCCACTAAGGATGTTCGTAAGCTTAAAATATGGAAGAAAAAAAACATTTACTCCTGTCGATAAGACTTCACCACCTCAACCCTTATGAAAAGACCCTCATGGAGGCACCCGAATCACTATCCGAAAAACCATTGTTTCTCTCGATGTTTTTCGAAGAATCTGTAAGGAACGCTCAAGATTAAGAATCTTACACATATAATTGGTGAAAATACAAATTTTTTTCACTTTCGCTTCTGGGCCATTTTGGACTCAAATTCCATAGGTGTTAACATAGGAACTTTTTTCCCCTTTGAGACAGGGTCGTTAACTCGATCTAAAAAGTTGTTTTCTAGCTTTAGTATCATACCATATCCACTAAGGATGTTCGTAAGCTTAAAATATGGAAGCAAAAAAACATTTACTCCTGTCGATAAGACTTCACCACCTCAACCCTTATGAAAAGACCCTCATGGAGGCACCCGAATCACTATCCGAAAAACCATTGTTTCTCTCGATGTTTTTCGACGAATCTGTAAGGAACGCTCAAGATTAAGAATCTTACACATATAATTGGTGAAAATACAAATTTTTTTCACTTTCGCTTCTGGGCCATTTTGGACTCAAATTCCATAGGTGTTAACATAGGAACTTTTTTCCCCTTTGAGACAGGGTCGTTAACTCGATCTGAAAAGTTGTTTTCTCATTTTAGTATCATACCATATCTACTAAGGATTGTCCTAAGCTTAAAATATGGAAGAAAAAAAACATTTACTCGTGTCGATAAGACTTCACAACCTCAACCCTTATGAAAAGACCCTCATGGAGGCACCCGAATCACGATTGGTAAAACCATTGTTTCTCTCGATCTTTTTCGACGAATCTGTAAGCAACGCTCAAGATTAAGAATCTTACACATATAGTTGGTGAAAATATGAATTTTTTTCACTTTCGCTTCCGGGCCATTTTGGACTCAGATTCCATACGTGTTAACATAGGAACTTTTTTCCCCTTTGAGACAGGGTCGTTAACTCGATCTAAAAACTTGTTTTCTTGCTTTAGTATCAAACCATATCCACTAAGGATTGTCCTAAGCTTAAAATATGGAAGAAAAAAATATTTACTCGTGTCGATAAGACTTCACAACCTCAACCCTTATGAAAAGACCATCATGGAGGCACCCGAATCACGATCGGAAAAACCATTGTTTCTCTCGATATTTTTGACGAATCTGTAAGGAACGCTCAAGATTAAGAATCTTACACATATAATTGGTGAAAATACAAATTTTTTTCACTTTCGCTTCCGGGCCATTTTGGAATCAAATTCCATAGGTGTTAACATAGGAACTTGTTTCCCCTTTGAGACAGGGTCGTTAACTCGATCTGAAAAGTAGTTTTCTCGCTTTAATATCATACCATGTCCACTAAGGATTGTCCTCAGCTTAAAATATGGCAGAAAAAAAACATTTACTCGTGTCGAAAAGACTTCACAACCTCAACCCTTATGAAAAGACCCTCATGTTGGCACCCGAATCACTATCCGAAAAACCATTGTTTCTCTCGATGTTTTTCGACGAATCTGTAAGGAACGCTCAAGATTAAGAATCTTATACATATAATTGGTGAAAATACAAATTTTTTTCACTTTCGCTTCCGGGCCATTTTGGAATCAAATTCCATAGGTGTTAACATACGAACTTTTTTCCCCTTTGAGACAGGGTCGTTAACTCGATCTGAAAAGTTGTTTTCTCGCTTTAGTACCATACCATATCCACTAAGGATGTTCGTAAGCTTAAAATATGGAAGAAAAAAAACATTTACTCCTGTCGATAAGACTTCACCACCTCAACCCTTATGAAAAGACCCTCATGGAGGCACCCGAATCACTATCCGAAAAACCATTGTTTCTCTCGATGTTTTTCGAAGAATCTGTAAGGAACGCTCAAGATTAAGAATCTTACACATATAATTGGTGAAAATACAAATTTTTTTCACTTTCGCTTCTGGGCCATTTTGGACTCAAATTCCATAGGTGTTAACATAGGAACTTTTTTCCCCTTTGAGACAGGGTCGTTAACTCGATCTAAAAAGTTGTTTTCTAGCTTTAGTATCATACCATATCCACTAAGGATGTTCGTAAGCTTAAAATATGGAAGAAAAAAAACATTTACTCCTGTCGATAAGACTTCACCACCTCAACCCTTATGAAAAGACCCTCATGGAGGCACCCGAATCACTATCCGAAAAACCATTGTTTCTCTCGATGTTTGTCGACGAATCTGTAAAGAACGCTCAAGATTAAGAATCTTACACATATAGTTGGTGAAAATATGAATTTTTTTCACTTTCGCTTCCGGGCCATTTTGGACTCAGATTCCATACGTGTTAACATAGGAACTTTTTTCCCCTTTGAGACAGGGTCGTTAACTCGATCTAAAAACTTGTTTTCTTGCTTTAGTATCAAACCATATCCACTAAGGATTGTCCTAAGCTTAAAATATGGAAGAAAAAAAACATTTACTCGTGTCGATAAGACTTCACAACCTCAACCCTTATGAAAAGACCCTCATGGAGGCACCCGAATCACCATTGGAAAAACCATTGTTTCTCTCGATCTTTTTCGACGAATCTGTAAGGAACGCTCAAGATTAAGAATCTTACACATATAGTTGGTGAAAATACGAATTTTTTTCACTTTCGCTTCCGGGCCATTTTGGACTCAGATTCCATACGTGTTAACATAGGAACTTTTTTCCCCTTTGAGACAGGGTCATTAACTCGATCTAAAAACTTGTTTTCTTGATTTAGTATCAAACCATATCCACTAAGGATTGTCCTAAGCTTAAAATATGGAAGAAACAAAATATTTACTCGTGTCGATAAGACTTCACAACCTCAACCCTTATGAAAAGACCCTCATGGAGGAACCCGAATCACGATCGGAAAAACCATTGTTTCTCTCGATCTTTTTCGACAAATCTGTAAGGAACGCTCAAGATAAGAATTTTACAC
Source organism: Cucurbita pepo subsp. pepo (assembly GCF_057944985.1). Lineage (NCBI taxonomy): Eukaryota > Viridiplantae > Streptophyta > Magnoliopsida > Cucurbitales > Cucurbitaceae > Cucurbita > Cucurbita pepo. The sequence continues at coordinate 619,615 of NC_141810.1, forward strand.
ATATAATTGGTGAAAATACGAATTTTTTTCACTTTCGCTTCCGGGCCATTTTGGAATCAAATTCCATAGGTGTTAACATAGGAACTTTTTTCCCCTTTGAGACAGGGTCGTTAACTCGATCTAAAAACTTGTTTTCTCGCTTTAGTATCATACCATATCCACTAAGGATGTTCGTAAGCTTAAAATATGGAAGAAAAAAAACATTTACTCCTGTCGATAAGACTTCACCACCTCAACCCTTATGAAAAGACCCTCATGGAGGCACCCGAATCACTATCCGAAAAACCATTGTTTCTCTCGATGTTTTTCGACGAATCTGTAAGGAACGCTCAAGATTAAGAATCTTACACATATAATTGGTGAAAATACAAATTTTTTTCACTTTCGCTTCTGGGCCATTTTGGACTCAAATTCCATAGGTGTTAACATAGGAACTTTTTTCCCCTTTGAGACAGGGTCGTTAACTCGATCTGAAAAGTTGTTTTCTCATTTTAGTATCATACAATATCTACTAAGGATTGTCCTAAGCTTAAAATATGGAAGAAAAAAAACATTTACTCGTGTCGATAAGACTTCACAACCTCAACCCTTATGAAAAGACCCTCATGGAGGCACCCGAATCACGATTGGAAAAACCATTGTTTCTCTCGATCTTTTTCGACGAATCTGTAAGGAACGCTCAAGATTAAGAATCTTACACATATAGTTGGTGAAAATACAAATTTTTTTCACTTTCGCTTCCGGGCCATTTTGGACTTAAATTCCATAGGTGTTAACATAGGAACTTTTTTCCCCTTTGAGACAGGGTCGTTAACTCGATCTGAAAAGTTGTTTTCTCATTTTAGTATCATACCATATCTACTAAGGATTGTCCTAAGCTTAAAATATGGAAGAAAAAAATATTTACTCGTGTCGATAAGACTACACAACCTCAACCCTTATGAAAAGACCCTCATGGAGGCACCCGAATCACTATCAGAAAAACCATTGTTTCTCTCGATCTTTTTCGACGAATCTGTAAGGAACGCTCAAATATAGAATCTTACACATATAATTGGTGAAAATACGAATTTTTTTCACTTTCGCTTCCGGGCCATTTTGGAATCAAATTCCATAGGTGTTAACATACGAACTTTTTTCCCCTTTGAGACAGGGTCGTTAACTCGATCTGAAAAGTTGTTTTCTCGCTTTAGTGTCATACCATATCCACTAAGAATGTTCGTAAGCTTAAAATATGGAAGAAAAAAAACATTTACTCGTGTCGATAAGACTTCACCACCTCAACCCTTATGAAAAGACCCTCATGGAGGCACCCGAATCACTATCCGAAAAACCATTGTTTCTCTCGATGTTTTTCGACGAATCTGTAAGGAACGCTCAAGATTAAGAATCTTACACATATAATTGGTGAAAATACAAATTTTTTTCACTTTCGCTTCCGGGCCATTTTGGACTCAAATTCCATAGGTGTTAACATAGGAACTTTTTTCCCCTTTGAGACAGGGTCGTTAACTCGATCTAAAAACTTGTTTTCTTGCTTTAGTATCAAACCATATCCACTAAGGATTGTCCTAAGCTTAAAATATGGAAGAAAAAAAATATTTACTCGTGTCGATAAGACTTCACAACCTCAACCCTTATGAAAAGACCCTCATGGAGGCACCCGAATCACGATCGGAAAAACCATTGTTTCTCTTGATCTTTTTCGACGAATCTGTAAGGAACGCTCAAGATTAAGAATCTTACACATATAATTGGTGCAAATACGAATTTTTTTCACTTTCGCTTCCGGGCCATTTTGGACTCAAATTCCATAGGTGTTAACATAGGAACTTTTTTCCCCTTTGAGACAGGGTCGTTAACTCGATCTGAAAAGTTGTTTTCTCGCTTTAGTATCATACCATATCCACTAAGGATGTTCCTAAGCTTAAAATATGGAAGAAAAAAAACATTTACTCGTGTCGATAAGACTTCACAACCTCAACCCTTATGAAAAGACCCTCATGGAGGCACCCGATCACGATCGGAAAAACCATTGTTTCTCTCGATCTTTTTCGACGAATCTGTAAGGAACGCTCAAGATTAAGAATCTTACACATATAATTGGTGAAAATACAAAATTTTTTCACTTTCGCTTCCGGGCCATTTTGGACTCAAATTCCATAGGTGTTAACATAGGAACTTTTTTCCCCTTTGAGACAGGGTCGTTAACTCGATCTAAAAACTTGTTTTCTTGCTTTAGTATCAAACCATATCTACTAAGGATTGTCCTAAGCTTAAAATATGGAAGAAAAAAAACATTTACTCGTGTCGATAAGACTTCACAACCTCAACCCTTATGAAAAGACCCTCATGGAGGCAACCGAATCACGATCGGAAAAACCATTGTTTCTCTCGATCTTTTTCGACGAATCTGTAAGGAACGCTCAAGATTAAGAATCTTACACATATAATTGGTGCAAATACAAATTTTTTTCACTTTCGCTTCCGGGCCATTTTGGACTCAAATTCCATAGGTGTTAACATAGGAACTTTTTTCCCCTTTGAGACAGGGTCGTTAACTCGGTCTGAAAAGTTGTTTTCTCATTTTAGTATCATACCATATCTACTAAGGATTGTCCTAAGCTTAAAATATGGAAGAAAAAAATATTTACTCGTGTCGATAAGACTTCACAACCTCAACCCTTATGAAAAGACCCTCATGGAGGCACCCGAATCACTATCAGAAAAACCATTGTTTCTCTCGATCTTTTTCGACGAATCTATAAGGAACGCTCAAGATTAAGAATCTTACACATATAATTGGTGAAAATACGAATTTTTTTCACTTTCGCTTCCGGGCCATTTTGGAATCAAATTCCATAGGTGTTAACATAGGAACTTTTTTCCCCTTTGAGACAGGGTCGTTAACTCGATCTGAAAAGTTGTTTTCTCGCTTTAGTATCATACCATATCCACTAAGGATGTTCCTAAGCTTAAAATATGGAAGAAAAAAAACATTTACTCGTGTCGATAAGACTTCACAACCTCAACCCTTATGAAAAGACCCTCATGGAGGCACCCGAATCACTATCCGAAAAACCATTGTTTCTCTCGATCTTTTTCGACGAATCTGTAAGGAACGCTCAAGATTAAGAATCTTACACATATAATTGGTGAAAATACGAATTTTTTTCACTTTCGCTTCCGGGCCATTTTGGAATCAAATTCCATAGGTGTTAACATACGAACTTTTTTCCCCTTTGAGACAGGGTCGTTAACTCGATCTGAAAAGTTGTTTTCTCGCTTTAGTATCATACCATATCCACTAAGAATGTTCGTAAGCTTAAAATATGGAAGAAAAAAAACATTTACTCGTGTCGATAAGACTTCACCACCTCAACCCTTATGAAAAGACCCTCATGGAGGCACCCGAATCACTATCCGAAAAACCATTGTTTCTCTCGATGTTTTTCGACGAATCTGTAAGGAACGCTCAAGATTAAGAATCTTACACATATAATTGGTGAAAATACAAATTTTTTTCACTTTCGCTTCCGGGCCATTTTGGACTCAAATTCCATAGGTGTTAACATAGGAACTTTTTTCCCCTTTGAGACAGGGTCGTTAACTCGATCTAAAAACTTGTTTTCTTGCTTTAGTATCAAACCATATCCACTAAGGATTGTCCTAAGCTTAAAATATGGAAGAAAAAAAATATTTACTCGTGTCGATAAGACTTCACAACCTCAACCCTTATGAAAAGACCCTCATGGAGGCACCCGAATCACGATCGGAAAAACCATTGTTTCTCTCAATCTTTTTCGACGAATCTGTAAGGAACGCTCAAGATTAAGAATCTTACACATATAATTGGTGCAAATACGAATTTTTTTCACTTTCGCTTCCGGGCCATTTTGGACTCAAATTCCATAGTTGTTAACATAGGAACTTTTTTCCCCTTTGAGACAGGGTCGTTAACTCGATCTGAAAAGTTGTTTTCTCGCTTTAGTATCATACCATATCAACTAAGGATGTTCCTAAGCTTAAAATATGGAAGAAAAAAAACATTTACTCGTGTCGATAAGACTTCACAACCTCAACCCTTATGAAAAGACCCTCATGGAGGCACCCGAATCACTATCCGAAAAACCATTGTTTCTCTCGATCTTTTTCGACGAATCTGTAAGGAACGCTCAAGATTAAGAATCTTACACATATAATTTGTGAAAATACAAATTTTTTTCACTTTCGCTTCCAGGCCATTTTGGACTCAAATTCCATAGGTGTTAACATAGTAACTTTTTCCCCATTTGAGACAGGGTCGTTAACTCGATCTGAAAAGTTGTTTTCTCATTTTAGTATCATACCATATCTACTAAGGATTGTCCTAAGCTTAAAATATGGAAGAAAAAAAATATTTACTCGTGTCGATAAGACTTCACAACCTCAACCCTTATGAAAAGACCCTCATGGAGGCACCCGAAACACGATCGGAAAAACCATTGTTTCTCTCGATCTTTTTCGACGAATCTGTAAGGAACAGTCAAGATTAAGAATCTTACACATATAATTGGTGAAAATACGAATTTTTTTCACTTTCGCTTCCGGGCCATTTTGGAATCAAATTCCATAGGTGTTAACATAGGAACTTTTTTCCCCTTTGAGACAGGGTCGTTAACTCGATCTGAAAAGTTGTTTTCTCGCTTTAGTATCATACCATATCCACTAAGGATGTTCCTAAGCTTAAAATATGGAAGAAAAAAAACATTTACTCGTGTCGATAAGACTTCACAACCTCAACCCTTATGAAAAGACCCTCATGGAGGCACCCGAATCACGATCGTAAAAACCATTGTTTCTCTCGATCTTTTTCGACGAATCTGTAAGGAACGCTCAAGATTAAGAATCTTACACATATAATTGGTGAAAATACGAATTTTTTTCACTTTCGCTTCCGGGCCATTTTGGACTCAGATTCCATACGTGTTAACATAGGAACTTTTTTCCCCTTTGAGACAGGGTCGTTAACTCGATCTAAAAATTTGTTTTCTTGCTTTAGTATCAAACCATATCCACTAAGGATTGTCCTAAGCTTAAAATATGGAAGAAAAAAAATATTTACTCGTGTCGATAAGACTTCACAACCTCAACCCTTATGAAAACACCCTCATGGAGGCACCCGAATCACGATCGGAAAAACCATTGTTTCTCTCGATCTTTTTCGACGAATCTGTAAGGAACGCTCAAGATTAAGAATCTTACACATATAATTGGTGAAAATACGAATTTTTTTCACTTTCGCTTCCGGGCCATTTTGGAATCAAATTCCATAGGTGTTAACATAGGAACTTTTTTCCCCTTTGAGACAGGGTCGTTAACTCGATCTGAAAAGTTGTTTTCTCGCTTTAGTATCATACCATATCCACTAAGGATTGTCCTAAGCTTAAAATATGGAAGAAAAAAATATTTACTCGTGTCGATAAGACTTCACAACCTCAACCCTTATGAAAAGACCCTCATGGAGGCACCCGAATCACGATCGGAAAAACCATTGTTTCTCTCGATCTTTTTCGACGAATCTGTAAGGAACGCTCAAGATTAAGAATCTTACACATATAATTGGTGAAAATACGAATTTTTTTCACTTTCGCATCCGGGCCATTTTGGAATCAAATTCCATAGGTGTTAACATACGAACTTTTTTCCCCTTTGAGACAGGGTCGTTAACTCGATCTGAAAAGTTGTTTTCTCGCTTTAGTATCATACCATATCCACTAAGGATGTTCGTAAGCTTAAAATATGGAAGAAAAAAAACATTTACTCGTGTCGATAAGACTTCACCACCTCAACCCTTATGAAAAGACCCTCATGGAGGCACCCGAATCACTATCCGAAAAACCATTGTTTCTCTCGATATTTTTCGACGAATCTGTAAGGAACGCTCAAGATTAAGAATCTTACACATATAATTGGTGAAAATACAAATTTTTTTCACTTTCGCTTCTGGGCCATTTTGGACTCAGATTCCATACGTGTTAACATAGGAACTTTTTTCCCCTTTGAGACAGGGTCGTTAACTCGATCTAAAAACTTGTTTTCTTGCTTTAGTATCAAACCATATCCACTAAGGATTGTCCTAAGCTTAAAATATGGAAGAAAAAAACATTTACTCGTGTCGAAAAGACTTCACAACCTCAACCCTTATGAAAAGACCCTCATGGAGGCACCCGAATCACTATCCGAAAAACCATTGTTTCTCTCGATGTTTTTCGACGAATCTGTAAGGAACGCTCAAGATTAAGAATCTTACACATATAATTGGTGAAAATACAAATTTTTTTCACTTTCGCTTCAGGGCCATTTTGGAATCAAATTCCATAGGTGTTAACATACGAACTTTTTTCCCCTTTGAGACAGGGTCGTTAACTCGATCTGAAAAGTTGTTTTCTCGCTTTAGTATCATACCATATCCACTAAGGATGTTCGTAAGCTTAAAATATGGAAGAAAAAAAACATTTACTCCTGTCGATAAGACTTCACCACCTCAACCCTTATGAAAAGACCCTCATGGAGGCACCCGAATCACTATCCGAAAAACCATTGTTTCTCTCGATGTTTTTCGAAGAATCTGTAAGGAACGCTCAAGATTAAGAATCTTACACATATAATTGGTGAAAATACAAATTTTTTTCACTTTCGCTTCTGGGCCATTTTGGACTCAAATTCCATAGGTGTTAACATAGGAACTTTTTTCCCCTTTGAGACAGGGTCGTTAACTCGATCTGAAAAGTTGTTTTCTCGCTTTAGTATCATACCATATCCACTAAGGATGTTCGTAAGCTTAAAATATGGAAGAAAAAAAACATTTACTCCTGTCGATAAGACTTCACCACCTCAACCCTTATGAAAAGACCCTCATGGAGGCACCCGAATCACTATCCGAAAAACCATTGTTTCTCTCGATGTTTTTCGACGAATCTGTAAGGAACGCTCAAGATTAAGAATCTTACACATATAATTGGTGAAAATACAAATTTTTTTCACTTTCGCTTCTGGGTCATTTTGGACTCAAATTCCATAGGTGTTAACATAGGAACTTTTTTCCCCTTTGAGACAGGGTCGTTAACTCGATCTGAAAAGTTGTTTTCTCATTTTAGTATCATACAATATCTACTAAGGATTGTCCTAAGCTTAAAATATGGAAGAAAAAAAACATTTACTCGTGTCGATAAGACTTCACAACCTCAACCCTTATGAAAAGACCCTCATGGAGGCACCCGAATCACGATTGGAAAAACCATTGTTTCTCTCGATCTTTTTCGACGAATCTGTAAGGAACGCTCAAGATTAATAATCTTACACATATAGTTGGTGAAAATACAAATTTTTTTCACTTTCGCTTCCGGGCCATTTTGGACTTAAATTCCATAGGTGTTAACATAGGAACTTTTTTCCCCTTTGAGACAGGGTCGTTAACTCGATCTGAAAAGTTGTTTTCTCATTTTAGTATCATACCATATCTACTAAGGATTGTCCTAAGCTTAAAATATGGAAGAAAAAAATATTTACTCGTGTCGATAAGACTACACAACCTCAACCCTTATGAAAAGACCCTCATGGAGGCACCCGAATCACTATCAGAAAAACCATTGTTTCTCTCGATCTTTTTCGACGAATCTGTAAGGAACGCTCAAATATAGAATCTTACACATATAATTGGTGAAAATACGAATTTTTTTCACTTTCGCTTCCGGGCCATTTTGGAATCAAATTCCATAGGTGTTAACATAGGAACTTTTTTCCCCTTTGAGACAGGGTCGTTAACTCGATCTGAAAAGTTGTTTTCTCGCTTTAGTATCATACCATATCCACTAAGGATGTTCCTAAGCTTAAAATATGGAAGAAAAAAAACATTTACTCGTGTCGATAAGACTTCACAACCTCAACCCTTATGAAAAGACCCTCATGGAGGCACCCGAATCACTATCCGAAAAACCATTGTTTCTCTCGATCTTTTTCGACGAATCTGTAAGGAACGCTCAAGATTAAGAATCTTACACATATAATTGGTGAAAATACGAATTTTTTTCACTTTCGCTTCGGGCCATTTTGGAATCAAATTCCATAGGTGTTAACATACGAACTTTTTTCCCCTTTGAGACAGGGTCGTTAACTCGATCTGAAAAGTTGTTTTCTCGCTTTAGTATCATACCATATCCACTAAGAATGTTCGTAAGCTTAAAATATGGAAGAAAAAAAACATTTACTCGTGTCGATAAGACTTCACCACCTCAACCCTTATGAAAAGACCCTCATGGAGGCACCCGAATCACTATCCGAAAAACCATTGTTTCTCTCGATGTTTTTCGACGAATCTGTAAGGAACGCTCAAGATTAAGAATCTTACACATATAATTGGTGAAAATACAAATTTTTTTCACTTTCGCTTCCGGGCCATTTTGGACTCAAATTCCATAGGTGTTAACATAGGAACTTTTTTCCCCTTTGAGACAGGGTCGTTAACTCGATCTAAAAACTTGTTTTCTTGCTTTAGTATCAAACCATATCCACTAAGGATTGTCCTAAGCTTAAAATATGGAAGAAAAAAAATATTTACTCGTGTCGATAAGACTTCACAACCTCAACCCTTATGAAAAGACCCTCATGGAGGCACCCGAATCACGATCGGAAAAACCATTGTTTCTCTTGATCTTTTTCGACGAATCTGTAAGGAACGCTCAAGATTAAGAATCTTACACATATAATTGGTGCAAATACGAATTTTTTTCACTTTCGCTTCCGGGCCATTTTGGACTCAAATTCCATAGGTGTTAACATAGGAACTTTTTTCCCCTTTGAGACAGGGTCGTTAACTCGATCTGAAAAGTTGTTTTCTCGCTTTAGTATCATACCATATCCACTAAGGATGTTCCTAAGCTTAAAATATGGAAGAAAAAAAACATTTACTCGTGTCGATAAGACTTCACAACCTCAACCCTTATGAAAAGACCCTCATGGAGGCACCCGATCACGATCGGAAAAACCATTGTTTCTCTCGATCTTTTTCGACGAATCTGTAAGGAACGCTCAAGATTAAGAATCTTACACATATAATTGGTGAAAATACAAATTTTTTTCACTTTCGCTTCCGGGCCATTTTGGACTCAAATTCCATAGGTGTTAACATAGGAACTTTTTTCCCCTTTGAGACAGGGTCGTTAACTCGATCTAAAAACTTGTTTTCTTGCTTTAGTATCAAACCATATCTACTAAGGATTGTCCTAAGCTTAAAATATGGAAGAAAAAAAACATTTACTCGTGTCGATAAGACTTCACAACCTCAACCCTTATGAAAAGACCCTCATGGAGGCACCCGAATCACGATCGGAAAAACCATTGTTTCTCTCGATCTTTTTCGACGAATCTGTAAGGAACGCTCAAGATTAAGAATCTTACACATATAATTGGTGCAAATACAAATTTTTTTCACTTTCGCTTCCGGGCCATTTTGGACTCAAATTCCATAGGTGTTAACATAGGAACTTTTTTCCCCTTTGAGACAGGGTCGTTAACTCGGTCTGAAAAGTTGTTTTCTCATTTTAGTATCATACCATATCTACTAAGGATTGTCCTAAGCTTAAAATATGGAAGAAAAAAATATTTACTCGTGTCGATAAGACTTCACAACCTCAACCCTTATGAAAAGACCCTCATGGAGGCACCCGAATCACTATCAGAAAAACCATTGTTTCTCTCGATCTTTTTCGACGAATCTATAAGGAACGCTCAAGATTAAGAATCTTACACATATAATTGGTGAAAATACGAATTTTTTTCACTTTCGCTTCCGGGCCATTTTGGAATCAAATTCCATAGGTGTTAACATACGAACTTTTTTCCCCTTTGAGACAGGGTCGTTAACTCGATCTGAAAAGTTGTTTTCTCGCTTTAGTATCATACCATATCCACTAAGAATGTTCGTAAGCTTAAAATATGGAAGAAAAAAAATATTTACTCGTGTCGATAAGACTTCACAACCTCAACCCTTATGAAAAGACCCTCATGGAGGCACCCGAATCACGATCGGAAAAACCATTGTTTCTCTCAATCTTTTTCGACGAATCTGTAAGGAACGCTCAAGATTAAGAATCTTACACATATAATTGGTGCAAATACGAATTTTTTTCACTTTCGCTTCCGGGCCATTTTGGACTCAAATTCCATAGGTGTTAACATAGGAACTTTTTTCCCCTTTGAGACAGGGTCGTTAACTCGATCTGAAAAGTTGTTTTCTCGCTTTAGTATCATACCATATCCACTAAGGATGTTCCTAAGCTTAAAATATGGAAGAAAAAAAACATTTACTCGTGTCGATAAGACTTCACAACCTCAACCCTTATGAAAAGACCCTCATGGAGGCACCCGAATCACTATCCGAAAAACCATTGTTTCTCTCGATCTTTTTCGACGAATCTGTAAGGAACGCTCAAGATTAAGAATCTTACACATATAATTTGTGAAAATACAAATTTTTTTCACTTTCGCTTCCAGGCCATTTTGGACTCAAATTCCATAGGTGTTAACATAGTAACTTTTTCCCCATTTGAGACAGGGTCGTTAACTCGATCTGAAAAGTTGTTTTCTCATTTTAGTATCATACCATATCTACTAAGGATTGTCCTAAGCTTAAAATATGGAAGAAAAAAAATATTTACTCGTGTCGATAAGACTTCACAACCTCAACCCTTATGAAAAGACCCTCATGGAGGCACCCGAAACACGATCGGAAAAACCATTGTTTCTCTCGATCTTTTTCGACGAATCTGTAAGGAACGCTCAAGATTAAGAATCTTACACATATAATTGGTGAAAATACGAATTTTTTTCACTTTCGCTTCCGGGCCATTTTGGAATCAAATTCCATAGGTGTTAACATAGGAACTTTTTTCCCCTTTGAGACAGGGTCGTTAACTCGATCTGAAAAGTTGTTTTCTCGCTTTAGTATCATACCATATCCACTAAGGATGTTCCTAAGCTTAAAATATGGAAGAAAAAAAACATTTACTCGTGTCGATAAGACTTCACAACCTCAACCCTTATGAAAAGACCCTCATGGAGGCACCCGAATCACTATCCGAAAAACCATTGTTTCTCTCGATCTTTTTCGACGAATCTGTAAGGAACGCTCAAGATTAAGAATCTTACACATATAATTGGTGAAAATACGAATTTTTTTCACTTTCGCTTCCGGGCCATTTTGGAATCAAATTCCATAGGTGTTAACATACGAACTTTTTTCCCCTTTGAGACAGGGTCGTTAACTCGATCTGAAAAGTTGTTTTCTCGCTTTAGTATCATACCATATCCACTAAGAATGTTCGTAAGCTTAAAATATGGAAGAAAAAAAACATTTACTCGTGTCGATAAGACTTCACCACCTCAACCCTTATGAAAAGACCCTCATGGAGGCACCCGAATCACTATCCGAAAAACCATTGTTTCTCTCGATCTTTTTCGACGAATCTGTAAGGAACGCTCAAGATTAAGAATCTTACACATATAATTGGTGAAAATACGAATTTTTTTCACTTTCGCTTCCGGGCCATTTTGGAATCAAATTCCATAGGTGTTAACATACGAACTTTTTTCCCCTTTGAGACAGGGTCGTTAACTCGATCTGAAAAGTTGTTTTCTCGCTTTAGTATCATACCATATCCACTAAGAATGTTCGTAAGCTTAAAATATGGAAGAAAAAAAATATTTACTCGTGTCGATAAGACTTCACAACCTCAACCCTTATGAAAAGACCCTCATGGAGGCACCCGAATCACGATCGGAAAAACCATTGTTTCTCTCAATCTTTTTCGACGAATCTGTAAGGAACGCTCAAGATTAAGAATCTTACACATATAATTGGTGCAAATACGAATTTTTTTCACTTTCGCTTCCGGGCCATTTTGGACTCAGATTCCATACGTGTTAACATAGGAACTTTTTTCCCCTTTGAGACAGGGTCGTTAACTCGATCTGAAAAGTTGTTTTCTCGCTTTAGTATCATACCATATCCACTAAGGATGTTCCTAAGCTTAAAATATGGAAGAAAAAAAACATTTACTCGTGTCGATAAGACTTCACAACCTCAACCCTTATGAAAAGACCCTCATGGAGGCACCCGAATCACTATCCGAAAAACCATTGTTTCTCTCGATCTTTTTCGACGAATCTGTAAGGAACGCTCAAGATTAAGAATCTTACACATATAATTTGTGAAAATACAAATTTTTTTCACTTTCGCTTCCAGGCCATTTTGGACTCAAATTCCATAGGTGTTAACATAGTAACTTTTTCCCCATTTGAGACAGGGTCGTTAACTCGATCTGAAAAGTTGTTTTCTCATTTTAGTATCATACCATATCTACTAAGGATTGTCCTAAGCTTAAAATATGGAAGAAAAAAAATATTTACTCGTGTCGATAAGACTTCACAACCTCAACCCTTATGAAAAGACCCTCATGGAGGCACCCGAAACACGATCGGAAAAACCATTGTTTCTCTCGATCTTTTTCGACGAATCTGTAAGGAACGCTCAAGATTAAGAATCTTACACATATAATTGGTGAAAATACGAATTTTTTTCACTTTCGCTTCCGGGCCATTTTGGAATCAAATTCCATAGGTGTTAACATAGGAACTTTTTTCCCCTTTGAGACAGGGTCGTTAACTCGATCTAAAAACTTGTTTTCTTGCTTTAGTATCAAACCATATCCACTAAGGATTGTCCTAAGCTTAAAATATGGAAGAAAAAAAATATTTACTCGTGTCGATAAGACTTCACAACCTCAACCCTTATGAAAAGACCCTCATGGAGGCACCCGAATCACGATCGGAAAAACCATTGTTTCTCTTGATCTTTTTCGACGAATCTGTAAGGAACGCTCAAGATTAAGAATCTTACACATATAATTGGTGCAAATACGAATTTTTTTCACTTTCGCTTCCGGGCCATTTTGGACTCAAATTCCATAGGTGTTAACATAGGAACTTTTTTCCCCTTTGAGACAGGGTCGTTAACTCGATCTGAAAAGTTGTTTTCTCGTTTTAGTATCATACCATATCCACTAAGGATTGTCCTAAGCTTAAAATATGGAAGAAAAAAAATATTTACTCGTGTCGATAAGACTTCACAACCTCAACCCTTATGAAAAGACCCTCATGGAGGCACCCGAATCACGATCGGAAAAACCATTGTTTCTCTTGATCTTTTTCGACGAATCTGTAAGGAACGCTCAAGATTAAGAATCTTACACATATAATTGGTGCAAATACGAATTTTTTTCACTTTCGCTTCCGGGCCATTTTGGACTCAAATTCCATAGGTGTTAACATAGGAACTTTTTTCCCCTTTGAGACAGGGTCGTTAACTCGATCTGAAAAGTTGTTTTCAAATTTTAGTATCATACCATATCTACTAAGGATTGTCCTAAGCTTAAAATATGGAAGAAAAATAAACATTTACTCGTGTCGATAAGACTTCACAACCTCAACCCTTATGAAAAGACCCTCATGGAGGCACCCGAATCAATATCAGAAAAACCATTGTTTCTCTCGATCTTTTTCGACGAATCTTTAAGGAACGCTCAAGATTAAGAATCTTACACATATAATTGGTGAAAATACGAATTTTTTTCACTTTCGCTTCCGGGCCATTTTGGACTCAAATTCCATAGGTGTTAACATAGGAACTTTTTTCCCCTTTGAGACAGGGTCGTTAACTCGATCTGAAAAGTTGTTTTCTCGCTTTAGTATCATACCATATCCACTAAGGATGTTCCTAAGCTTAAAATATGGAAGAAAAAAAACATTTACTCGTGTCGATAAGACTTCACAACCTCAACCCTTATGAAAAGACCCTCATGGAGGCACCCGATCACGATCGGAAAAACCATTGTTTCTCTCGATCTTTTTCGACGAATCTGTAAGGAACGCTCAAGATTAAGAATCTTACACATATAATTGGTGAAAATACAAATTTTTTTCACTTTCGCTTCCGGGCCATTTTGGACTCAAATTCCATAGGTGTTAACATAGGAACTTTTTTCCCCTTTGAGACAGGGTCGTTAACTCGATCTAAAAACTTGTTTTCTTGCTTTAGTATCAAACCATATCTACTAAGGATTGTCCTAAGCTTAAAATATGGAAGAAAAAAAACATTTACTCGTGTCGATAAGACTTCACAACCTCAACCCTTATGAAAAGACCCTCATGGAGGCACCCGAATCACGATCGGAAAAACCATTGTTTCTCTCGATCTTTTTCGACGAATCTGTAAGGAACGCTCAAGATTAAGAATCTTACACATATAATTGGTGCAAATACAAATTTTTTTCACTTTCGCTTCCGGGCCATTTTGGACTCAAATTCCATAGGTGTTAACATAGGAACTTTTTTCCCCTTTGAGACAGGGTCGTTAACTCGGTCTGAAAAGTTGTTTTCTCATTTTAGTATCATACCATATCTACTAAGGATTGTCCTAAGCTTAAAATATGGAAGAAAAAAATATTTACTCGTGTCGATAAGACTTCACAACCTCAACCCTTATGAAAAGACCCTCATGGAGGCACCCGAATCACTATCAGAAAAACCATTGTTTCTCTCGATCTTTTTCGACGAATCTATAAGGAACGCTCAAGATTAAGAATCTTACACATATAATTGGTGAAAATACGAATTTTTTTCACTTTCGCTTCCGGGCCATTTTGGAATCAAATTCCATAGGTGTTAACATAGGAACTTTTTTCCCCTTTGAGACAGGGTCGTTAACTCGATCTGAAAAGTTGTTTTCTCGCTTTAGTATCATACCATATCCACTAAGGATGTTCCTAAGCTTAAAATATGGAAGAAAAAAAACATTTACTCGTGTCGATAAGACTTCACAACCTCAACCCTTATGAAAAGACCCTCATGGAGGCACCCGAATCACTATCCGAAAAACCATTGTTTCTCTCGATCTTTTTCGACGAATCTGTAAGGAACGCTCAAGATTAAGAATCTTACACATATAATTGGTGAAAATACGAATTTTTTTCACTTTCGCTTCCGGGCCATTTTGGAATCAAATTCCATAGGTGTTAACATACGAACTTTTTTCCCCTTTGAGACAGGGTCGTTAACTCGATCTGAAAAGTTGTTTTCTCGCTTTAGTATCATACCATATCCACTAAGAATGTTCGTAAGCTTAAAATATGGAAGAAAAAAAACATTTACTCGTGTCGATAAGACTTCACCACCTCAACCCTTATGAAAAGACCCTCATGGAGGCACCCGAATCACTATCCGAAAAACCATTGTTTCTCTCGATCTTTTTCGACGAATCTGTAAGGAACGCTCAAGATTAAGAATCTTACACATATAATTGGTGAAAATACGAATTTTTTTCACTTTCGCTTCCGGGCCATTTTGGAATCAAATTCCATAGGTGTTAACATACGAACTTTTTTCCCCTTTGAGACAGGGTCGTTAACTCGATCTGAAAAGTTGTTTTCTCGCTTTAGTATCATACCATATCCACTAAGAATGTTCGTAAGCTTAAAATATGGAAGAAAAAAAATATTTACTCGTGTCGATAAGACTTCACAACCTCAACCCTTATGAAAAGACCCTCATGGAGGCACCCGAATCACGATCGGAAAAACCATTGTTTCTCTCAATCTTTTTCGACGAATCTGTAAGGAACGCTCAAGATTAAGAATCTTACACATATAATTGGTGCAAATACGAATTTTTTTCACTTTCGCTTCCGGGCCATTTTGGACTCAAATTCCATAGGTGTTAACATAGGAACTTTTTTCCCCTTTGAGACAGGGTCGTTAACTCGATCTGAAAAGTTGTTTTCTCGCTTTAGTATCATACCATATCCACTAAGGATGTTCCTAAGCTTAAAATATGGAAGAAAAAAAACATTTACTCGTGTCGATAAGACTTCACAACCTCAACCCTTATGAAAAGACCCTCATGGAGGCACCCGAATCACTATCCGAAAAACCATTGTTTCTCTCGATCTTTTTCGACGAATCTGTAAGGAACGCTCAAGATTAAGAATCTTACACATATAATTTGTGAAAATACAAATTTTTTTCACTTTCGCTTCCAGGCCATTTTGGACTCAAATTCCATAGGTGTTAACATAGTAACTTTTTCCCCATTTGAGACAGGGTCGTTAACTCGATCTGAAAAGTTGTTTTCTCATTTTAGTATCATACCATATCTACTAAGGATTGTCCTAAGCTTAAAATATGGAAGAAAAAAAATATTTACTCGTGTCGATAAGACTTCACAACCTCAACCCTTATGAAAAGACCCTCATGGAGGCACCCGAAACACGATCGGAAAAACCATTGTTTCTCTCGATCTTTTTCGACGAATCTGTAAGGAACGCTCAAGATTAAGAATCTTACACATATAATTGGTGAAAATACGAATTTTTTTCACTTTCGCTTCCGGGCCATTTTGGAATCAAATTCCATAGGTGTTAACATAGGAACTTTTTTCCCCTTTGAGACAGGGTCGTTAACTCGATCTGAAAAGTTGTTTTCTCGCTTTAGTATCATACCATATCCACTAAGGATGTTCCTAAGCTTAAAATATGGAAGAAAAAAAACATTTACTCGTGTCGATAAGACTTCACAACCTCAACCCTTATGAAAAGACCCTCATGGAGGCACCCGAATCACGATCGGAAAAACCATTGTTTCTCTCGATCTTTTTCGACGAATCTGTAAGGAACGCTCAAGATTAAGAATCTTACACATATAATTGGTGAAAATACGAATTTTTTTCACTTTCGCTTCCGGGCCATTTTGGACTCAGATTCCATACGTGTTAACATAGGAACTTTTTTCCCCTTTGAGACAGGGTCGTTAACTCGATCTAAAAATTTGTTTTCTTGCTTTAGTATCAAACCATATCCACTAAGGATTGTCCTAAGCTTAAAATATGGAAGAAAAAAAATATTTACTCGTGTCGATAAGACTTCACAACCTCAACCCTTATGAAAACACCCTCATGGAGGCACCCGAATCACGATCGGAAAAACCATTGTTTCTCTCGATCTTTTTCGACGAATCTGTAAGGAACGCTCAAGATTAAGAATCTTACACATATAATTGGTGAAAATACGAATTTTTTTCACTTTCGCTTCCGGGCCATTTTGGAATCAAATTCCATAGGTGTTAACATAGGAACTTTTTTCCCCTTTGAGACAGGGTCGTTAACTCGATCTGAAAAGTTGTTTTCTCGCTTTAGTATCATACCATATCCACTAAGAATGTTCGTAAGCTTAAAATATGGAAGAAAAAAAACATTTACTCGTGTCGATAAGACTTCACCACCTCAACCCTTATGAAAAGACCCTCATGGAGGCACCCGAATCACTATCCGAAAAACCATTGTTTCTCTCGATCTTTTTCGACGAATCTGTAAGGAACGCTCAAGATTAAGAATCTTACACATATAATTGGTGAAAATACGAATTTTTTTCACTTTCGCTTCCGGGCCATTTTGGAATCAAATTCCATAGGTGTTAACATACGAACTTTTTTCCCCTTTGAGACAGGGTCGTTAACTCGATCTGAAAAGTTGTTTTCTCGCTTTAGTATCATACCATATCCACTAAGAATGTTCGTAAGCTTAAAATATGGAAGAAAAAAAATATTTACTCGTGTCGATAAGACTTCACAACCTCAACCCTTATGAAAAGACCCTCATGGAGGCACCCGAATCACGATCGGAAAAACCATTGTTTCTCTCAATCTTTTTCGACGAATCTGTAAGGAACGCTCAAGATTAAGAATCTTACACATATAATTGGTGCAAATACGAATTTTTTTCACTTTCGCTTCCGGGCCATTTTGGACTCAAATTCCATAGGTGTTAACATAGGAACTTTTTTCCCCTTTGAGACAGGGTCGTTAACTCGATCTGAAAAGTTGTTTTCTCGCTTTAGTATCATACCATATCCACTAAGGATGTTCCTAAGCTTAAAATATGGAAGAAAAAAAACATTTACTCGTGTCGATAAGACTTCACAACCTCAACCCTTATGAAAAGACCCTCATGGAGGCACCCGAATCACTATCCGAAAAACCATTGTTTCTCTCGATCTTTTTCGACGAATCTGTAAGGAACGCTCAAGATTAAGAATCTTACACATATAATTTGTGAAAATACAAATTTTTTTCACTTTCGCTTCCAGGCCATTTTGGACTCAGATTCCATACGTGTTAACATAGGAACTTTTTTCCCCTTTGAGACAGGGTCGTTAACTCGATCTAAAAATTTGTTTTCTTGCTTTAGTATCAAACCATATCCACTAAGGATTGTCCTAAGCTTAAAATATGGAAGAAAAAAAATATTTACTCGTGTCGATAAGACTTCACAACCTCAACCCTTATGAAAACACCCTCATGGAGGCACCCGAATCACGATCGGAAAAACCATTGTTTCTCTCGATCTTTTTCGACGAATCTGTAAGGAACGCTCAAGATTAAGAATCTTACACATATAATTGGTGAAAATACGAATTTTTTTCACTTTCGCTTCCGGGCCATTTTGGAATCAAATTCCATAGGTGTTAACATAGGAACTTTTTTCCCCTTTGAGACAGGGTCGTTAACTCGATCTGAAAAGTTGTTTTCTCGCTTTAGTATCATACCATATCCACTAAGGATGTTCGTAAGCTTAAAATATGGAAGAAAAAATACATTTACTCCTGTCGATAAGACTTCACCACCTCAACCCTTATGAAAAGACCCTCATGGAGGCACCCGAATCACTATCCGAAAAACCATTGTTTCTCTCGATGTTTTTCGAAGAATCTGTAAGGAACGCTCAAGATTAAGAATCTTACACACATAATTGGTGAAAATACAATTTTTTTTCACTTTCGCTTCTGGGCCATTTTGGACTCAAATTCCATAGGTGTTAACATAGGAACTTTTTTCCCCTTTGAGACAGGGTCGTTAACTCGATCTGAAAAGTTGTTTTCTCGCTTTAGTATCATACCATATCCACTAAGGATGTTCCTAAGCTTAAAATATGGAAGAAAAAAAACATTTACTCGTGTCGATAAGACTTCACAACCTCAACCCTTATGAAAAGACCCTCATGGAGGCACCCGAATCACGATCGGAAAAACCATTGTTTCTCTCGATCTTTTTCGACGAATCTGTAAGGAACGCTCAAGATTAAGAATCTTACACATATAATTGGTGAAAATACGAATTTTTTTCACTTTCGCTTCCGGGCCATTTTGGACTCAGATTCCATACGTGTTAACATAGGAACTTTTTTCCCCTTTGAGACAGGGTCGTTAACTCGATCTAAAAATTTGTTTTCTTGCTTTAGTATCAAACCATATCCACTAAGGATTGTCCTAAGCTTAAAATATGGAAGAAAAAAAATATTTACTCGTGTCGATAAGACTTCACAACCTCAACCCTTATGAAAACACCCTCATGGAGGCACCCGAATCACGATCGGAAAAACCATTGTTTCTCTCGATCTTTTTCGACGAATCTGTAAGGAACGCTCAAGATTAAGAATCTTACACATATAATTGGTGAAAATACGAATTTTTTTCACTTTCGCTTCCGGGCCATTTTGGACTCAGATTCCATACGTGTTAACATAGGAACTTTTTTCCCCTTTGAGACAGGGTCGTTAACTCGATCTAAAAATTTGTTTTCTTGCTTTAGTATCAAACCATATCCACTAAGGATTGTCCTAAGCTTAAAATATGGAAGAAAAAAAATATTTACTCGTGTCGATAAGACTTCACAACCTCAACCCTTATGAAAACACCCTCATGGAGGCACCCGAATCACGATCGGAAAAACCATTGTTTCTCTCGATCTTTTTCGACGAATCTGTAAGGAACGCTCAAGATTAAGAATCTTACACATATAATTGGTGAAAATACGAATTTTTTTCACTTTCGCTTCCGGGCCATTTTGGAATCAAATTCCATAGGTGTTAACATAGGAACTTTTTTCCCCTTTGAGACAGGGTCGTTAACTCGATCTGAAAAGTTGTTTTCTCGCTTTAGTATCATACCATATCCACTAAGGATGTTCGTAAGCTTAAAATATGGAAGAAAAAATACATTTACTCCTGTCGATAAGACTTCACCACCTCAACCCTTATGAAAAGACCCTCATGGAGGCACCCGAATCACTATCCGAAAAACCATTGTTTCTCTCGATGTTTTTCGAAGAATCTGTAAGGAACGCTCAAGATTAAGAATCTTACACACATAATTGGTGAAAATACAATTTTTTTTCACTTTCGCTTCTGGGCCATTTTGGACTCAAATTCCATAGGTGTTAACATAGGAACTTTTTTCCCCTTTGAGACAGGGTCGTTAACTCGATCTGAAAAGTTGTTTTCTCGCTTTAGTATCATACCATATCCACTAAGGATGTTCCTAAGCTTAAAATATGGAAGAAAAAAAACATTTACTCGTGTCGATAAGACTTCACAACCTCAACCCTTATGAAAAGACCCTCATGGAGGCACCCGAATCACGATCGGAAAAACCATTGTTTCTCTCGATCTTTTTCGACGAATCTGTAAGGAACGCTCAAGATTAAGAATCTTACACATATAATTGGTGAAAATACGAATTTTTTTCACTTTCGCTTCCGGGCCATTTTGGACTCAGATTCCATACGTGTTAACATAGGAACTTTTTTCCCCTTTGAGACAGGGTCGTTAACTCGATCTAAAAATTTGTTTTCTTGCTTTAGTATCAAACCATATCCACTAAGGATTGTCCTAAGCTTAAAATATGGAAGAAAAAAAATATTTACTCGTGTCGATAAGACTTCACAACCTCAACCCTTATGAAAACACCCTCATGGAGGCACCCGAATCACGATCGGAAAAACCATTGTTTCTCTCGATCTTTTTCGACGAATCTGTAAGGAACGCTCAAGATTAAGAATCTTACACATATAATTGGTGAAAATACGAATTTTTTTCACTTTCGCTTCCGGGCCATTTTGGAATCAAATTCCATAGGTGTTAACATAGGAACTTTTTTCCCCTTTGAGACAGGGTCGTTAACTCGATCTGAAAAGTTGTTTTCTCGCTTTAGTATCATACCATATCCACTAAGAATGTTCGTAAGCTTAAAATATGGAAGAAAAAAAACATTTACTCGTGTCGATAAGACTTCACCACCTCAACCCTTATGAAAAGACCCTCATGGAGGCACCCGAATCACTATCCGAAAAACCATTGTTTCTCTCGATGTTTTTCGAAGAATCTGTAAGGAACGCTCAAGATTAAGAATCTTACACACATAATTGGTGAAAATACAATTTTTTTTCACTTTCGCTTCTGGGCCATTTTGGACTCAAATTCCATAGGTGTTAACATAGGAACTTTTTTCCCCTTTGAGACAGGGTCGTTAACTCGATCTGAAAAGTTGTTTTCTCGCTTTAGTATCATACCATATCCACTAAGGATGTTCCTAAGCTTAAAATATGGAAGAAAAAAAACATTTACTCGTGTCGATAAGACTTCACAACCTCAACCCTTATGAAAAGACCCTCATGGAGGCACCCGAATCACGATCGGAAAAACCATTGTTTCTCTCAATCTTTTTCGACGAATCTGTAAGGAACGCTCAAGATTAAGAATCTTACACATATAGTTGGTGAAAATACGAATTTTTTTCACTTTCGCTTCCGGGCCATTTTGGACTCAGATTCCATACGTGTAAACATAGGAACTTTTTTCCCCTTTGAGACAGGGTCGTTAACTCGATCTGAAAAGTTGTTTTCTCGCTTTAGTATCATACCATATCCACTAAGGATTGTCCTAAGCTTAAAATATGGAAGAAAAAAAAATTTACTCGTGTCGATAAGACTTCACTACCTCAACCCTTATGAAAAGACCCTCATGGAGGCAACCGAATCACTATCGGAAAAACCATTGTTTCTCTCGATCTTTTTCGACGAATCTGTAAGGAACGCTCAAGATTATGAATCTTACACATATAATTGGTGAAAATACGAATTTTTGTCACTTTCCCTTCCGGGCCATTTTGGACTCAAATTCCATAGGTGTTAACATAGGAACTTTTTTCCCCTTTGAGACAGGGTCGTTAACTCGATCTGAAAAGTTGTTTTTTCGCTTTAGTATCATACCATATCCACTAAGGATGTTCCTAAGCTTAAAATATGGAAGAAAAAAAACATTTACTCGTGTCGATAAGACTTCACAACCTCAACCCTTATGAAAAGACCCTCATGGAGGCACCCGAATCACGATCGGAAAAACCATTGTTTCTCTCGATCTTTTTCGACGAATCTGTAAGGAACGCTCAAGATTAAGAATCTTACACATATAATTGGTGAAAATACGAATTTTTTTCACTTTCGCTTCCGGGCCATTTTGGACTCAGATTCCATACGTGTTAACATAGGAACTTTTTTCCCCTTTGAGACAGGGTCGTTAACTCGATCTAAAAATTTGTTTTCTTGCTTTAGTATCAAACCATATCCACTAAGGATTGTCCTAAGCTTAAAATATGGAAGAAAAAAAATATTTACTCGTGTCGATAAGACTTCACAACCTCAACCCTTATGAAAACACCCTCATGGAGGCACCCGAATCACGATCGGAAAAACCATTGTTTCTCTCGATCTTTTTCGACGAATCTGTAAGGAACGCTCAAGATTAAGAATCTTACACATATAATTGGTGAAAATACGAATTTTTTTCACTTTCGCTTCCGGGCCATTTTGGAATCAAATTCCATAGGTGTTAACATAGGAACTTTTTTCCCCTTTGAGACAGGGTCGTTAACTCGATCTGAAAAGTTGTTTTCTCGCTTTAGTATCATACCATATCCACTAAGGATGTTCGTAAGCTTAAAATATGGAAGAAAAAATACATTTACTCCTGTCGATAAGACTTCACCACCTCAACCCTTATGAAAAGACCCTCATGGAGGCACCCGAATCACTATCCGAAAAACCATTGTTTCTCTCGATGTTTTTCGAAGAATCTGTAAGGAACGCTCAAGATTAAGAATCTTACACACATAATTGGTGAAAATACAATTTTTTTTCACTTTCGCTTCTGGGCCATTTTGGACTCAAATTCCATAGGTGTTAACATAGGAACTTTTTTCCCCTTTGAGACAGGGTCGTTAACTCGATCTGAAAAGTTGTTTTCTCGCTTTAGTATCATACCATATCCACTAAGGATGTTCCTAAGCTTAAAATATGGAAGAAAAAAAACATTTACTCGTGTCGATAAGACTTCACAACCTCAACCCTTATGAAAAGACCCTCATGGAGGCACCCGAATCACGATCGGAAAAACCATTGTTTCTCTCGATCTTTTTCGACGAATCTGTAAGGAACGCTCAAGATTAAGAATCTTACACATATAATTGGTGAAAATACGAATTTTTTTCACTTTCGCTTCCGGGCCATTTTGGACTCAGATTCCATACGTGTTAACATAGGAACTTTTTTCCCCTTTGAGACAGGGTCGTTAACTCGATCTAAAAATTTGTTTTCTTGCTTTAGTATCAAACCATATCCACTAAGGATTGTCCTAAGCTTAAAATATGGAAGAAAAAAAATATTTACTCGTGTCGATAAGACTTCACAACCTCAACCCTTATGAAAAGACCCTCATGGAGGCACCCGAATCACTATCCGAAAAACCATTGTTTCTCTCGATCTTTTTCGACGAATCTGTAAGGAACGCTCAAGATTAAGAATCTTACACATATAATTTGTGAAAATACAAATTTTTTTCACTTTCGCTTCCAGGCCATTTTGGACTCAAATTCCATAGGTGTTAACATAGTAACTTTTTCCCCATTTGAGACAGGGTCGTTAACTCGATCTGAAAAGTTGTTTTCTCATTTTAGTATCATACCATATCTACTAAGGATTGTCCTAAGCTTAAAATATGGAAGAAAAAAAATATTTACTCGTGTCGATAAGACTTCACAACCTCAACCCTTATGAAAAGACCCTCATGGAGGCACCCGAAACACGATCGGAAAAACCATTGTTTCTCTCGATCTTTTTCGACGAATCTGTAAGGAACGCTCAAGATTAAGAATCTTACACATATAATTGGTGAAAATACGAATTTTTTTCACTTTCGCTTCCGGGCCATTTTGGAATCAAATTCCATAGGTGTTAACATAGGAACTTTTTTCCCCTTTGAGACAGGGTCGTTAACTCGATCTGAAAAGTTGTTTTTTCGCTTTAGTATCATACCATATCCACTAAGGATGTTCCTAAGCTTAAAATATGGAAGAAAAAAAACATTTACTCGTGTCGATAAGACTTCACAACCTCAACCCTTATGAAAAGACCCTCATGGAGGCACCCGAATCACGATCGGAAAAACCATTGTTTCTCTCGATCTTTTTCGACGAATCTGTAAGGAACGCTCAAGATTAAGAATCTTACACATATAATTGGTGAAAATACGAATTTTTTTCACTTTCGCTTCCGGGCCATTTTGGACTCAGATTCCATACGTGTTAACATAGGAACTTTTTTCCCCTTTGAGACAGGGTCGTTAACTCGATCTAAAAATTTGTTTTCTTGCTTTAGTATCAAACCATATCCACTAAGGATTGTCCTAAGCTTAAAATATGGAAGAAAAAAAATATTTACTCGTGTCGATAAGACTTCACAACCTCAACCCTTATGAAAACACCCTCATGGAGGCACCCGAATCACGATCGGAAAAACCATTGTTTCTCTCGATCTTTTTCGACGAATCTGTAAGGAACGCTCAAGATTAAGAATCTTACACATATAATTGGTGAAAATACGAATTTTTTTCACTTTCGCTTCCGGGCCATTTTGGAATCAAATTCCATAGGTGTTAACATAGGAACTTTTTTCCCCTTTGAGACAGGGTCGTTAACTCGATCTGAAAAGTTGTTTTCTCGCTTTAGTATCATACCATATCCACTAAGGATGTTCGTAAGCTTAAAATATGGAAGAAAAAATACATTTACTCCTGTCGATAAGACTTCACCACCTCAACCCTTATGAAAAGACCCTCATGGAGGCACCCGAATCACTATCCGAAAAACCATTGTTTCTCTCGATGTTTTTCGAAGAATCTGTAAGGAACGCTCAAGATTAAGAATCTTACACACATAATTGGTGAAAATACAATTTTTTTTCACTTTCGCTTCTGGGCCATTTTGGACTCAAATTCCATAGGTGTTAACATAGGAACTTTTTTCCCCTTTGAGACAGGGTCGTTAACTCGATCTGAAAAGTTGTTTTCTCGCTTTAGTATCATACCATATCCACTAAGGATGTTCCTAAGCTTAAAATATGGAAGAAAAAAAACATTTACTCGTGTCGATAAGACTTCACAACCTCAACCCTTATGAAAAGACCCTCATGGAGGCACCCGAATCACGATCGGAAAAACCATTGTTTCTCTCGATCTTTTTCGACGAATCTGTAAGGAACGCTCAAGATTAAGAATCTTACACATATAATTGGTGAAAATACGAATTTTTTTCACTTTCGCTTCCGGGCCATTTTGGACTCAGATTCCATACGTGTTAACATAGGAACTTTTTTCCCCTTTGAGACAGGGTCGTTAACTCGATCTAAAAATTTGTTTTCTTGCTTTAGTATCAAACCATATCCACTAAGGATTGTCCTAAGCTTAAAATATGGAAGAAAAAAAATATTTACTCGTGTCGATAAGACTTCACAACCTCAACCCTTATGAAAACACCCTCATGGAGGCACCCGAATCACGATCGGAAAAACCATTGTTTCTCTCGATCTTTTTCGACGAATCTGTAAGGAACGCTCAAGATTAAGAATCTTACACATATAATTGGTGAAAATACGAATTTTTTTCACTTTCGCTTCCGGGCCATTTTGGAATCAAATTCCATAGGTGTTAACATAGGAACTTTTTTCCCCTTTGAGACAGGGTCGTTAACTCGATCTGAAAAGTTGTTTTCTCGCTTTAGTATCATACCATATCCACTAAGGATGTTCGTAAGCTTAAAATATGGAAGAAAAAATACATTTACTCCTGTCGATAAGACTTCACCACCTCAACCCTTATGAAAAGACCCTCATGGAGGCACCCGAATCACTATCCGAAAAACCATTGTTTCTCTCGATGTTTTTCGAAGAATCTGTAAGGAACGCTCAAGATTAAGAATCTTACACACATAATTGGTGAAAATACAATTTTTTTTCACTTTCGCTTCTGGGCCATTTTGGACTCAAATTCCATAGGTGTTAACATAGGAACTTTTTTCCCCTTTGAGACAGGGTCGTTAACTCGATCTGAAAAGTTGTTTTCTCGCTTTAGTATCATACCATATCCACTAAGGATGTTCGTAAGCTTAAAATATGGAAGAAAAAAAACATTTACTCGTGTCGATAAGACTTCACCACCTCAACCCTTATGAAAAGACCCTCATGGAGGCACCCGAATCACTATCCGAAAAACCATTGTTTCTTTCGATGTTTTTCGACGAATCTGTAAGGAACGCTCAAGATTAAGAATCTTACACATATAATTGGTGAAAATACAAATTTTTTTCACTTTCGCTTCTGGGCCATTTTGGACTCAAATTCCATAGATGTTAGCATAGGAACTTTTTTCCCCTTTGAGACAGGGTCGTTAACTCGATCGGAAAAGTTGTTTTCTCATTTTAGTATCATACCATATCTACTAAGGATTGTCCTAAGCTTAAAATATGGAAGAAAAAAAACATTTACTCGTGTCGATAAGACTTCACAACCTCAACCCTTATGAAAAGACCCTCATGGAGGCACCCGAATCACGATTGGAAAAACCATTGTTTCTCTCGATCTTTTTCGACGAATCTGTAAGGAACGCTCAAGATTAAGAATCTTACATATATAGTTGGTGAAAATATGAATTTTTTTCACTTTCGCTTCCGGGCCATTTTGGACTCAGATTCCATACGTGTTAACATAGGAACTTTTTTCCCCTTTGAGACAGGGTCGTTAACTCGATCTAAAAATTTGTTTTCTTGCTTTAGTATCAAACCATATCCACTAAGGATTGTCCTAAGCTTAGAATATGGAAGAAAAAAAATATTTACTCGTGTCGATAAGACTTCACAACCTCAACCCTTATGAAAAGACCCTCATGGAGGCACCCGAAACACGATCGGAAAAACCATTGTTTCTCTCGATGTTTTTCGACGAATCTGAAAGGAACTCTCAAGATTAAGAATCTTACACATATAATTGGTGAAAATACAAATTTTTTTCACTTTCGCTTCCGGGCCATTTTGGACTCAAATTCCATAGGTGTTAACATAGGAACTTTTTTCCCCTTTGAGACAGGGTCGTTAACTCGATCTGAAAAGTTGTTTTCTCATTTTAGTATCATACCATATCTACTAAGGATTGTCCTAAGCTTAAAATATGGAAGAAAAAAAACATTTACTCGTGTCGATAAGACTTCACAACCTCAACCCTTATGAAAAGACCCTCATGGAGGCACCCGAATCACGATCCGAAAAACCATTGTTTCTCTCGATCTTTTTCGACGAATCTGTAAGGAACGCTCAAGATTAAGAATCTTACACATATAATTGGTGAAAATACGAATTTTTTTCACTTTCGCTTCCGGGCCATTTTGGAATCAAATTCCATAGGTGTTAACATAGGAACTTTTTTCCCCTTTGAGACAGGGTCGTTAACTCGATCTGAAAAATTGTTTTCTCGCTTTAGTATCATACCATATCCACTAAGGATGTTCCTAAGCTTAAAATATGGAAGAAAAAAAACATTTACTCGTGTCGATAAGACTTCACAACCTCAACCCTTATGAAAAGACCCTCATGGAGGCACCCGAATCACTATCCGAAAAACCATTGTTTCTCTCGATCTTTTTCGACGAATCTGTAAGGAACGCTCAAGATTAAGAATCTTACACATATAATTGGTGAAAAGACGAATTTTTTTCACTTTCGCTTCCGGGCCATTTTGGAATCAAATTCCATAGGTGTTAACATACGAACTTTTTTCCCCTTTGAGACAGGGTCGTTAACTCGATCTGAAAAGTTGTTTTCTCGCTTTAGTATCATACCATATCCACTAAGGATGTTCCTAAGCTTAAAATA
This sequence comes from Cucurbita pepo subsp. pepo, assembly GCF_057944985.1. Lineage (NCBI taxonomy): Eukaryota > Viridiplantae > Streptophyta > Magnoliopsida > Cucurbitales > Cucurbitaceae > Cucurbita > Cucurbita pepo. Next base: position 647,789 of record NC_141810.1, read on the forward strand.
TGGAAGAAAAAAAACATTTACTCGTGTCGATAATACTTCACAACCTCAACCCTTATGAAAAGACCCTCATGGAGGCACCCGAATCACTATCAGAAAAACCATTGTTTCTCTCGAACTTTTTCGACGAATCTGTAAGGAACGCTCAAGATTAAGAATCTTACACATATAATTGGTGAAAATACGATTTTTTTTCACTTTCGCTTCCGGGCCATTTTGGAATCAAATTCCATAGGTGTTAACATAGGAACTTTTTTCCCCTTTGAGACAGGGTCGTTAACTCGATCTGAAAAATTGTTTTCTCGCTTTAGTATCATACCATATCCACTAAGGATGTTCCTAAGCTTAAAATATGGAAGAAAAAAAACATTTACTCGTGTCGATAAGACTTCACAACCTCAACCCTTATGAAAAGACCCTCATGGAGGCACCCGAATCACGATCCGAAAAACCATTGTTTCTCTCGATGTTTTTCGACGAATCTGTAAGGAACGCTCAAGATTAAGAATCTTACACATATAATTGGTGAAAATACAAATTTTTTTCACTTTCGCTTCCGGGCCATTTTGGACTCAAATTCCATAGGTGTTAACATAGGAACTTTTTTCCCCTTTGAGACAGGGTCGTTAACTCGATCTGAAAAGTTGTTTTCTCATTTTAGTATCATACCATATCTACTAAGGATTGTCCTAAGCTTAAAATTTGGAAGAAAAAAAAACATTTACTCGTGTCGATAAGACTTCACAACCTCAACCCTTATGAAAAGACCCTCATGGAGGCACCCGAATCACTATCAGAAAAACCATTGTTTCTCTCGATCTTTTTCGACGAATCTGTAAGGAACGCTCAAGATTAAGAATCTTACACATATAATTGGTGAAAATACGAATTTTTTTCATTTTCGCTTCCGGGCCATTTTGGAATCAAATTCCATAGGTGTTAACATAGGAACTTTTTTCCCCTTTGAGACAGGGTCGTTAACTCGATCTGAAAAATTGTTTTCTCGCTTTAGTATCATACCATATCCACTAAGGATGTTCCTAAGCTTAAAATATGGAAGAAAAAAAACATTTACTCGTGTCGATAAGACTTCACAACCTCAACCCTTATGAAAAAACCCTCATGGAGGCACCCGAATCACGATCCGAAAAACCATTGTTTCACTCGATGTTTTTCGACGAATCTGTAAGGAACGCTCAAGATTAAGAATCTTACACATATAATTGGTGAAAATACAAATTTTTTTCACTTTCGCTTCCGGGCCATTTTGGACTCAAATTCCATAGGTGTTAACATAGGAACTTTTTTCCCCTTTGAGACAGGGTCGTTAACTCGATCTGAAAAGTTGTTTTCTCATTTTAGTATCATACCATATCTACTAAGGATTGTCCTAAGCTTAAAATATGGAAGAAAAAAAAACATTTACTCGTGTCGATAAGACTTCACAACCTCAACCCTTATGAAAAGACCCTCATGGAGGCACCCGAATCACTATCAGAAAAACCATTGTTTCTCTCGATCTTTTTCGACGAATCTGTAAGGAACGCTCAAGATTAAGAATCTTACACATATAATTGGTGAAAATACAAATTTTTTTCACTTTCGCTTCCGGGCCATTTTGGACTCAAATTCCATAGGTGTTAACATAGGAACTTTTTTCCCCTTTGAGACAGGGTCGTTAACTCGATCTGAAAAGTTGTTTTCTCATTTTAGTATCATACCATATCTACTAAGGATTGTCCTAAGCTTAAAATATGGTAGAAAAAAAAACATTTACTCGTGTCGATAAGACTTCACAACCTCAACCCTTATGAAAAGACCCTCATGGAGGCACCCGAATCACTATCAGAAAAACCATTGTTTCTCTCGATCTTTTTCGACGAATCTGTAAGGAACGCTCAAGATTAAGAATCTTACACATATAATTTGTGAAAATACGAATTTTTTTCATTTTCGCTTCCGGGCCATTTTGGAATCAAATTCCATAGGTGTTAACATAGGAACTTTTTTCCCCATTGAGATTGGGTCGTTAACTCGATCTGAAAAATTGTTTTCTCGCTTTAGTATCATACCATATCCACTAAGGATGTTCCTAAGCTTAAAATATGGAAGAAAAAAAACATTTACTCGTGTCGATAAGACTTCACAACCTCAACCCTTATGAAAAGACCCTCATGGAGGCACCCGAATCACTATCCGAAAAACCATTGTTTCTCTCGATGTTTTTCGACGAATCTGTAAGGAACGCTCAAGATTAAGAATCTTACACATATAATTGGTGAAAATACAAATTGTTTTCACTTTCGCTTCCGGGCCATTTTGGACTCAAATTCCATAGGTGTTAACATAGGAACTTTTTTCCCCTTTGAGACAGGGTCGTTAACTCGATCTGAAAAGTTGTTTTCTCATTTTAGTATCATACCATATCTACTAAGGATTGTCCTAAGCTTAAAATATGGTAGAAAAAAAAACATTTACTCGTGTCGATAAGACTTCACAACCTCAACCCTTATGAAAAGACCCTCATGGAGGCACCCGAATCACTATCAGAAAAACCATTGTTTCTCTCGATCTTTCTCGACGAATCTGTACGGAACGCTCAAGATTAAGAATCTTACACATATAATTGGTGAAAATACGAATTTTTTTCATTTTCGCTTCCGGGCCATTTTGGAATCAAATTCCATAGGTGTTAACATAGGAACTTTTTTCCCCTTTGAGACAGGGTCGTTAACTCGTTCTGAAAAATTGTTTTCTCGCTTTAGTATCATACCATATCCACTAAGGATGTTCCTAAGCTTAAAATATGGAAGAAAAAAAACATTTACTCGTGTCGATAAGACTTCACAACCTCAACCCTTATGAAAAGACCCTCATGGAGGCACCCGAATCACGATCCGAAAAACCATTGTTTCTCTCGATGTTTTTCGACGAATCTGTAAGGAACGCTCAAGATTAAGAATCTTACACATATAATTGGTGAAAATAAAAATTTTTTTCACTTTCGCTTCCGGGCCATTTTGGACTCAAATTCCATAGGTGTTAACATAGGAACTTTTTTCCCCTTTGAGACAGGGTCGTTAACTCGTTCTGAAAAATTTTTTTCTCGCTTTAGTATCATACCATATCCACTAAGGATGTTCCTAAGCTTAAAATATGGAAGAAAAAAAACATTTACTCGTGTCGATAAGACTTCACAACCTCAACCCTTATGAAAAGACCCTCATGGAGGCACCCGAATCACTATCCGAAAAACCATTGTTTCTCTCGATGTTTTTCGACGAATCTGTAAGGAACGCTCAAGATTAAGAATCTTACACATATAATTGGTGAAAATACAAATTTTTTTCACTTTCGCTTCTGGGCCATTTTGGACTCAAATTCCATAGGTGTTAACATAGGAACTTTTTTCCCCTTTGAGACAGGGTCGTTAACTCGATCTGAAAAGTTGTTTTCTCGCTTTAGTATCATACCATATCCACTAAGGATGTTCGTAAGCTTAAAATATGGAAGAAAAAAAACATTTACTCCTGTCGATAAGACTTCACCACCTCAACCCTTATGAAAAGACCCTCATGGAGGCACCCGAATCACTATCCGAAAAACCATTGTTTCTCTCGATGTTTTTCGACGAATCTGTAAGGAACGCTCAAGATTAAGAATCTTACACATATAATTGGTGAAAATACAAATTTTTTTCACTTTCGCTTCCGGGCCATTTTGGACTCAAATTCCATAGGTGTTAACATAGGAACTTTTTTCCCCTTTGAGACAGGGTCGTTAACTCGATCTGAAAAGTTGTTTTCTCATTTTAGTATCATACCATATCTACTAAGGATTGTCCTAAGCTTAAAATATGGTAGAAAAAAAAACATTTACTCGTGTCGATAAGACTTCACAACCTCAACCCTTATGAAAAGACCCTCATGGAGGCACCCGAATCACTATCAGAAAAACCATTGTTTCTCTCGATCTTTTTCGACGAATCTGTAAGGAACGCTCAAGATTAAGAATCTTACACATATAATTGGTGAAAATACGAATTTTTTTCATTTTCGCTTCCGGGCCATTTTGGAATCAAATTCCATAGGTGTTAACATAGGAACTTTTTTCCCCTTTGAGACAGGGTCGTTAACTCGATCTGAAAAATTGTTTTCTCGCTTTAGTATCATACCATATCCACTAAGGATGTTCCTAAGCTTAAAATATGGAAGAAAAAAAACATTTACTCGTGTCGATAAGACTTCACAACCTCAACCCTTATGAAAAGACCCTCATGGAGGCACCCGAATCACTATCCGAAAAACCATTGTTTCTCTCGATGTTTTTCGACGAATCTGTAAGGAACGCTCAAGATTAAGAATCTTACACATATAATTGGTGAAAATACAAATTTTTTTCACTTTCGCTTCCGGGCCATTTTGGACTCAAATTCCATAGGTGTTAACATAGGAACTTTTTTCCCCTTTGAGACAGGGTCGTTAACTCGATCTGAAAAGTTGTTTTCTCATTTTAGTATCATACCATATCTACTAAGGATTGTCCTAAGCTTAAAATATGGTAGAAAAAAAAACATTTACTCGTGTCGATAAGACTTCACAACCTCAACCCTTATGAAAAGACCCTCATGGAGGCACCCGAATCACTATCAGAAAAACCATTGTTTCTCTCGATCTTTTTCGACGAATCTGTAAGGAACGCTCAAGATTAAGAATCTTACACATATAATTGGTGAAAATACGAATTTTTTTCATTTTCGCTTCCGGGCCATTTTGGAATCAAATTCCATAGGTGTTAACATAGGAACTTTTTTCCCCTTTGAGACAGGGTCGTTAACTCGATCTGAAAAATTGTTTTCTCGCTTTAGTATCATACCATATCCACTAAGGATGTTCCTAAGCTTCAAATATGGAAGAAAAAAAACATTTACTCGTGTCGATAAGACTTCACAACCTCAACCCTTATGAAAAGACCCTCATGGAGGCACCCGAATCACTATCAGAAAAACCATTGTTTCTCACGATCTTTTTCGACGAATCTGTAAAGAACGCTCAAGATTAAGAATCTTACACATATAGTTGGTGAAAATACGAATTTTTTTCACTTTCGCTTCCGGGCCATTTTGGACTCAGATTCCATACGTGTTAACATAGGAACTTTTTTCCCCTTTGAGACAGGGTCGTTAACTCGATCTGAAAAGTTGTTTTCTCATTTTAGTATCATACCATATCTACTAAGGATTGTCCTAAGCTTAAAATATGGTAGAAAAAAAAACATTTACTCGTGTCGATAAGACTTCACAACCTCAACCCTTATGAAAAGACCCTCATGGAGGCACCCGAATCACTATCAGAAAAACCATTGTTTCTCTCGATCTTTTTCGACGAATCTGTAAGGAACGCTCAAGATTAAGAATCTTACACATATAATTGGTGAAAATACGAATTTTTTTCATTTTCGCTTCCGGGCCATTTTGGAATCAAATTCCATAGGTGTTAACATAGGAACTTTTTTCCCCTTTGAGACAGGGTCGTTAACTCGTTCTGAAAAATTGTTTTCTCGCTTTAGTATCATACCATATCCACTAAGGATGTTCCTAAGCTTAAAATATGGAAGAAAAAAAACATTTACTCGTGTCGATAAGACTTCACAACCTCAACCCTTATGAAAAGACCCTCATGGAGGCACCCGAATCACGATCCGAAAAACCATTGTTTCTCTCGATGTTTTTCGACGAATCTGTAAGGAACGCTCAAGATTAAGAATCTTACACATATAATTGGTGAAAATACAAATTTTTTTCACTTTCGCTTCCGGGCCATTTTGGACTCAAATTCCATAGGTGTTAACATAGGAACTTTTTTCCCCTTTGAGACAGGGTCGTTAACTCGATCTGAAAAGTTGTTTTCTCATTTTAGTATCATACCATATCTACTAAGGATTGTCCTAAGCTTAAAATATGGTAGAAAAAAAAACATTTACTCGTGTCGATAAGACTTCACAACCTCAACCCTTATGAAAAGACCCTCATGGAGGCACCCGAATCACTATCAGAAAAACCATTGTTTCTCTCGATCTTTTTCGACGAATCTGTAAGGAACGCTCAAGATTAAGAATCTTACACATATAATTGGTGAAAATATGAATTTTTTTCACTTTCGCTTCCGGGCCATTTTGGAATCAAATTCCATAGGTGTTAACATAGGAACTTTTTTCCCCTTTGAGACAGGGTCGTTAACTCGATCTGAAAAGTTGTTTTCTCGCTTTAGTATCATACCATATCCACTAAGGATGTTCCTAAGCTTAAAATATGGAAGAAAAAAAACATTTACTCGTGTCGATAAGACTTCACAACCTCAACCCTTATGAAAAGACCCTCATGGAGGCACCCGAATCACTATCAGAAAAACCATTGTTTCTCTCGATCTTTTTCGACGAATCTGTAAGGAACGCTCAAGATTAAGAATCTTACACATATAATTGGTGAAAATACGAATTTTTTTCATTTTCGCTTCCGGGCCATTTTGGAATCAAATTCCATAGGTGTTAACATAGGAACTTTTTTCCCCTTTGAGACAGGGTCGTTAACTCGTTCTGAAAAATTGTTTTCTCGCTTTAGTATCATACCATATCCACTAAGGATGTTCCTAAGCTTAAAATATGGAAGAAAAAAAACATTTACTCGTGTCGATAAGACTTCACAACCTCAACCCTTATGAAAACACCCTCATGGAGGCACCCGAATCACGATTGGAAAAACCATTGTTTCTCTCGATCTTTTTCGACGAATCTGTAAGGAACGCTCAAGATTAAGAATCTTACACATATAGTTGGTGAAAATACGAATTTTTTTCACTTTCGCTTCCGGGCCATTTTGGACTCAGATTCCATACGTGTTAACATAGGAACTTTTTTCCCCTTTGAGACAGCGTCGTTAACTCGATCTGAAAAGTTGTTTTTTCGCTTTAGTATCATACCATATCCACTAAGGATGTTCCTAAGCTTCAAATATGGAAGAAAAAAAACATTTACTCGTGTCGATAAGACTTCACAACCTCAACCCGTATGAAAAGACCCTCATGGAGGCACCCGAATCACTATCAGAAAAACCATTGTTTCTCACGATCTTTTTCGACGAATCTGTAAAGAACGCTCAAGATTAAGAATCTTACACATATAGTTGGTGAAAATACGAATTTTTTTCACTTTCGCTTCCGGGCCATTTTGGACTCAGATTCCATACGTGTTAACATAGGAACTTTTTTCCCCTTTGAGACAGGGTCGTTAACTCGATCTAAAAACTTGTTTTCTCGCTTTAGTATCAAACCATATCCACTAAGGATTGTCCTTAGCTTAAAATATGGAAGAAAAAAAATATTTACTCGTGTCGATAAGACTTCACAACCTCAACCCTTATGAAAAGACCCTCATGGAGGCACCCGAATCACTATCAGAAAAACCATTGTTTCTCTCGATCTTTTTCGACGAATCTGTAAGGAACGCTCAAGATTAAGAATCTTACACATATAATTGGTGAAAATACGAATTTTTTTCACTTTCGCTTCCGGGCCATTTTGGAATCAAATTCCATAGGTGTTAACATAGGAACTTTTTTCCCCTTTGAGACAGGGTCGTTAACTCGATCTGAAAAGTTGTTTTCTCATTTTAGTATCATACCATATCCACTAAGGATTGTCCTAAGCTTAAAATATGGAAGAAAAAAAACATTTACTCGTGTCGATAAGACTTCACAACCTCAACCCTTATGAAAAGACCCTCATGGAGGCACCCGAATCACTATCAGAAAAACCATTGTTTCTCTCGATCTTTTTCGACGAATCTGTAAGGAACGCTCAAGATTAAGAATCTTACACATATAATTGGTGAAAATATGAATTTTTTTCACTTTCGCTTCCGGGCCATTTTGGAATCAAATTCCATAGGTGTTAACATAGGAACTTTTTTCCCCTTTGAGACAGGGTCGTTAACTCGATCTGAAAAGTTGTTTTCTCGCTTTAGTATCATACCATATCCACTAAGGATGTTCCTAAGCTTAAAATATGGAAGAAAAAAAACATTTACTCGTGTCGATAAGACTTCACAACCTCAACCCTTATGAAAAGACCCTCATGGAGGCACCCGAATCACTATCAGAAAAACCATTGTTTCTCTCGATCTTTTTCGACGAATCTGTAAGGAACGCTCAAGATTAAGAATCTTACACATATAATTGGTGAAAATACGAATTTTTTTCATTTTCGCTTCCGGGCCATTTTGGAATCAAATTCCATAGGTGTTAACATAGGAACTTTTTTCCCCTTTGAGACAGGGTCGTTAACTCGTTCTGAAAAATTGTTTTCTCGCTTTAGTATCATACCATATCCACTAAGGATGTTCCTAAGCTTAAAATATGGAAGAAAAAAAACATTTACTCGTGTCGATAAGACTTCACAACCTCAACCCTTATGAAAACACCCTCATGGAGGCACCCGAATCACGATTGGAAAAACCATTGTTTCTCTCGATCTTTTTCGACGAATCTGTAAGGAACGCTCAAGATTAAGAATCTTACACATATAGTTGGTGAAAATACGAATTTTTTTCACTTTCGCTTCCGGGCCATTTTGGACTCAGATTCCATACGTGTTAACATAGGAACTTTTTTCCCCTTTGAGACAGCGTCGTTAACTCGATCTGAAAAGTTGTTTTCTCGCTTTAGTATCATACCATATCCACTAAGGATGTTCCTAAGCTTCAAATATGGAAGAAAAAAAACATTTACTCGTGTCGATAAGACTTCACAACCTCAACCCTTATGAAAAGACCCTCATGGAGGCACCCGAATCACTATCAGAAAAACCATTGTTTCTCACGATCTTTTTCGACGAATCTGTAAAGAACGCTCAAGATTAAGAATCTTACACATATAGTTGGTGAAAATACGAATTTTTTGCACTTTCGCTTCCGGGCCATTTTGGACTCAGATTCCATACGTGTTAACATAGGAACTTTTTTCCCCTTTGAGACAGGGTCGTTAACTCGATCTAAAAACTTGTTTTCTCGCTTTAGTATCAAACCATATCCACTAAGGATTGTCCTTAGCTTAAAATATGGAAGAAAAAAAATATTTACTCGTGTCGATAAGACTTCACAACCTCAACCCTTATGAAAAGACCCTCATGGAGGCACCCGAATCACTATCCGAAAAACCATTGTTTCTCTCGATGTTTTTCGACGAATCTGTAAGGAACGCTCAAGATTAAGAATCTTACACATATAATTGGTGAAAATACAAATTTTTTTCACTTTCGCTTCCGGGCCATTTTGGACTCAAATTCCATAGGTGTTAACATAGGAACTTTTTTCCCCTTTGAGACAGGGTCGTTAACTCGATCTGAAAAGTTGTTTTCTCATTTTAGTATCATACCATATCTACTAAGGATTGTCCTAAGCTTAAAATATGGTAGAAAAAAAAACATTTACTCGTGTCGATAAGACTTCACAACCTCAACCCTTATGAAAAGACCCTCATGGAGGCACCCGAATCACTATCAGAAAAACCATTGTTTCTCTCGATCTTTTTCGACGAATCTGTAAGGAACGCTCAAGATTAAGAATCTTACACATATAATTGGTGAAAATACGAATTTTTTTCATTTTCGCTTCCGGGCCATTTTGGAATCAAATTCCATAGGTGTTAACATAGGAACTTTTTTCCCCATTGAGACAGGGTCGTTAACTCGATCTGAAAAATTGTTTTCTCGCTTTAGTATCATACCATATCCACTAAGGATGTTCCTAAGCTTAAAATATGGAAGAAAAAAAACATTTACTCGTGTCGATAAGACTTCACAACCTCAACCCTTATGAAAAGACCCTCATGGAGGCACCCGAATCACTATCCGAAAAACCATTGTTTCTCTCGATGTTTTTCGACGAATCTGTAAGGAACGCTCAAGATTAAGAATCTTACACATATAATTGGTGAAAATACAAATTTTTTTCACTTTCGCTTCTGGGCCATTTTGGACTCAAATTCCATAGGTGTTAACATAGGAACTTTTTTCCCCTTTGAGACAGGGTCGTTAACTCGATCTGAAAAGTTGTTTTCTCATTTTAGTATCATACCATATCTACTAAGGATTGTCCTAAGCTTAAAATATGGTAGAAAAAAAAACATTTACTCGTGTCGATAAGACTTCACAACCTCAACCCTTATGAAAAGACCCTCATGGAGGCACCCGAATCACTATCAGAAAAACCATTGTTTTTCTCGATCTTTTTCGACGAATCTGTAAGGAACGCTCAAGATTAAGAATCTTACACATATAATTGGTGAAAATACGAATTTTTTTCATTTTCGCTTCCGGGCCATTTTGGAATCAAATTCCATAGGTTAACACATAGGAACTTTTTTCCCCTTTGAGACAGGGTCGTTAACTCGTTCTGAAAAATTGTTTTCTCGCTTTAGTATCATACCATATCCACTAAGGATGTTCCTAAGCTTAAAATATGGAACAAAAAAAACATTTACTCGTGTCGATAAGACTTCACAACCTCAACCCTTATGAAAAGACCCTCATGGAGGCACCCGAATCACGATCCGAAAAACCATTGTTTCTCTCGATGTTTTTCGACGAATCTGTAAGGAACGCTCAAGATTAAGAATCTTACACATATAATTGGTGAAAATACAAATTTTTTTCACTTTCGCTTCCGGGCCATTTTGGACTCAAATTCCATAGGTGTTAACATAGGAACTTTTTTCCCCTTTGAGACAGGGTCGTTAACTCGATCTGAAAAGTTGTTTTCTCATTTTAGTATCATACCATATCTACTAAGGATTGTCCTAAGCTTAAAATATGGAAGAAAAAAAAACATTTACTCGTGTCGATAAGACTTCACAACCTCAACCCTTATGAAAAGACCCTCATGGAGGCACCCGAATCACTATCAGAAAAACCATTGTTTCTCTCGATCTTTTTCGACGAATCTGTAAGGAACGCTCAAGATTAAGAATCTTACACATATAATTGGTGAAAATACGAATTTTTTTCACTTTCGCTTCCGGGCCATTTTGGAATCAAATTCCATAGGTGTTAACATAGGAACTTTTTTCCCCTTTGAGACAGGGTCGTTAACTCGATCTGAAAAGTTGTTTTCTCGCTTTAGTATCATACCATATCCACTAAGGATGTTCCTAAGCTTAAAATATGGAAGAAAAAAAACATTTACTCGTGTCGATAAGACTTCACAACCTCAACCCTTATGAAAAGACCCTCATGGAGGCACCCGAATCACTATCAGAAAAACCATTGTTTCTCTCGATCTTTTTCGACGAATCTGTAAGGAACGCTCAAGATTAAGAATCTTACACATATAATTGGTGAAAATACTAATTTTTTTCATTTTCGCTTCCGGGCCATTTTGGAATCAAATTCCATAGGTGTTAACATAGGAACTTTTTTCCCCTTTGAGACAGGGTCGTTAACTCGTTCTGAAAAATTGTTTTCTCGCTTTAGTATCATACCATATCCACTAAGGATGTTCCTAAGCTTAAAATATGGAAGAAAAAAAACATTTACTCGTGTCGATAAGACTTCACAACCTCAACCCTTATGAAAACACCCTCATGGAGGCACCCGAATCACGATTGGAAAAACCATTGTTTCTCTCGATCTTTTTCGACGAATCTGTAAGGAACGCTCAAGATTAAGAATCTTACACATATAGTTGGTGAAAATACGAATTTTTTTCACTTTCGCTTCCGGGCCATTTTGGACTCAGATTCCATACGTGTTAACATAGGAACTTTTTTCCCCTTTGAGACAGCGTCGTTAACTCGATCTGAAAAGTTGTTTTCTCGCTTTAGTATCATACCATATCCACTAAGGATGTTCCTAAGCTTCAAATATGGAAGAAAAAAAACATTTACTCGTGTCGATAAGACTTCACAACCTCAACCCTTATGAAAAGACCCTCATGGAGGCACCCGAATCACTATCAGAAAAACCATTGTTTCTCACGATCTTTTTCGACGAATCTGTAAAGAACGCTCAAGATTAAGAATCTTACACATATAGTTGGTGAAAATACGAATTTTTTTCACTTTCGCTTCCGGGCCAGTTTGGACTCAGATTCCATACGTGTTAACATAGGAACTTTTTTCCCCTTTGAGACAGGGTCGTTAACTCGATCTAAAAACTTGTTTTCTCGCTTTAGTATCAAACCATATCCACTAAGGATTGTCCTTAGCTTAAAATATGGAAGAAAAAAAATATTTACTCGTGTCGATAAGACTTCACAACCTCAACCCTTATGAAAAGACCCTCATGGAGGCACCCGAATCACTATCAGAAAAACCATTGTTTCTCTCGATCTTTTTCGACGAATCTGTAAGGAACGCTCAAGATTAAGAATCTTACACATATATTTGGTGAAAATACGAATTTTTTTCACTTTCGCTTCCGGGCCATTTTGGAATCAAATTCCATAGGTGTTAACATAGGAACTTTTTTCCCCTTTGAGACAGGGTCGTTAACTCGATCTGAAAAGTTGTTTTCTCGCTTTAGTATCATACCATATCCACTAAGGATGTTCCTAAGCTTAAAATATGGAAGAAAAAAAACATTTACTCGTGTCGATAAGACTTCACAACCTCAACCCTTATGAAAAGACCCTCATGGAGGCACCCGAATCACTATCAGAAAAACCATTGTTTCTCTCGATCTTTTTCGACGAATCTGTAAGGAACGCTCAAGATTAAGAATCTTACACATATAATTGGTGAAAATACTAATTTTTTTCATTTTCGCTTCCGGGCCATTTTGGAATCAAATTCCATAGGTGTTAACATAGGAACTTTTTTCCCCTTTGAGACAGGGTCGTTAACTCGTTCTGAAAAATTGTTTTCTCGCTTTAGTATCATACCATATCCACTAAGGATGTTCCTAAGCTTAAAATATGGAAGAAAAAAAACATTTACTCGTGTCGATAAGACTTCACAACCTCAACCCTTATGAAAACACCCTCATGGAGGCACCCGAATCACGATTGGAAAAACCATTGTTTCTCTCGATCTTTTTCGACGAATCTGTAAGGAACGCTCAAGATTAAGAATCTTACACATATAGTTGGTGAAAATACGAATTTTTTTCACTTTCGCTTCCGGGCCATTTTGGACTCAGATTCCATACGTGTTAACATAGGAACTTTTTTCCCCTTTGAGACAGCGTCGTTAACTCGATCTGAAAAGTTGTTTTCTCGCTTTAGTATCATACCATATCCACTAAGGATGTTCCTAAGCTTCAAATATGGAAGAAAAAAAACATTTACTCGTGTCGATAAGACTTCACAACCTCAACCCTTATGAAAAGACCCTCATGGAGGCACCCGAATCACTATCAGAAAAACCATTGTTTCTCACGATCTTTTTCGACGAATCTGTAAAGAACGCTCAAGATTAAGAATCTTACACATATAGTTGGTGAAAATACGAATTTTTTTCACTTTCGCTTCCGGGCCAGTTTGGACTCAGATTCCATACGTGTTAACATAGGAACTTTTTTCCCCTTTGAGACAGGGTCGTTAACTCGATCTAAAAACTTGTTTTCTCGCTTTAGTATCAAACCATATCCACTAAGGATTGTCCTTAGCTTAAAATATGGAAGAAAAAAAATATTTACTCGTGTCGATAAGACTTCACAACCTCAACCCTTATGAAAAGACCCTCATGGAGGCACCCGAATCACTATCAGAAAAACCATTGTTTCTCTCGATCTTTTTCGACGAATCTGTAAGGAACGCTCAAGATTAAGAATCTTACACATATATTTGGTGAAAATACGAATTTTTTTCACTTTCGCTTCCGGGCCATTTTGGAATCAAATTCCATAGGTGTTAACATAGGAACTTTTTTCCCCTTTGAGACAGGGTCGTTAACTCGATCTGAAAAGTTGTTTTCTCGCTTTAGAATCATACCATATCCACTAAGGATGTTCCTAAGCTTAAAATATGGAAGAAAAAAAACATTTACTCGTGTCGATAAGACTTCACAACCTCAACCCTTATGAAAAGACCCTCATGGAGGCACCCGAATCACTATCCGAAAAACCATTGTTTCTCTCGATGTTTTTCGACGAATCTGTAAGGAACGCTCAAGATTAAGAATCTTACACATATAATTGGTGAAAATACAAATTTTTTTCACTTTCGCTTCCGGGCCATTTTGGACTCAAATTCCATAGGTGTTAACATAGGAACTTTTTTCCCCTTTGAGACAGGGTCGTTAACTCGATCTGAAAAGTTGTTTTCTCATTTTAGTATCATACCATATCTACTAAGGATTGTCCTAAGCTTAAAATATGGTAAAAAAAAAAACATTTACTCGTGTCGATAAGACTTCACAACCTCAACCCTTATGAAAACACCCTCATGGAGGCACCCGAATCACTATCAGAAAAACCTTTGTTTCTCTCGATCTTTTTCGACGAATCTATAAGGAACACACAAGATTAAGAATCTTACACATATAGTTGGTAAAAATACGAATTTTTTTCACTTTCGCTTCCGGGCAATTTTGGACTCAGATTCCATACGTGTTAACATAGGAACTTTTTTCCCCTTTGAGACAGGGTCGTTAACTCGATCTAAAAACTTGTTTTCTCGCTTTAGTATCATACCATATCCACTAAGGATGTTCCTAAGCTTAAAATATGGAACAAAAAAAACATTTACTCGTGTCGATAAGACTTCACAACCTCAACCCTTATGAAAAGACCCTCATGGAGGCACCCGAATCACTATCAGAAAAACCATTGTTTCTCTCGATCTTTTTCGACGAATCTGTAAGGAACGCTCAAGATTAAGAATCTTACACATATAATTGGTGAAAATACGAATTGTTTTCACTTTCGCTTCCGGGCCATTTTGGACTCAAATTCCATAGGTGTTAACATAGGAACTTTTTTCCCCTTTGAGACAGGGTCGTTAACTCGATCTGAAAAGTTGTTTTCTCATTTTAGTATCATACCATATCTACTAAGGATTGTCCTAAGCTTAAAATATGGAAGAAAAAAAAACATTTACTCGTGTCGATAAGACTTCACAACCTCAACCCTTATGAAAAGACCCTCATGGAGGCACCCGAATTACTATCAGAAAAACCATTGTTTCTCTCGATCTTTTTCGACGAATCTGTAAGGAACGCTCAAGATTAAGAATCTTACACATATAATTGCTGAAAATACAAATTTTTTTCACTTTCGCTTCCGGGCCATTTTGGACTCAAATTCCATAGGTGTTAACATAGGAACTTTTTTCCCCTTTGAGACAGGGTCGTTAACTCGATCTGAAAAGTTGTTTTCTCATTTTAGTATCATACCATATCTACTAAGGATTGTCCTAAGCTTAAAATATGGAAGAAAAAAAACATTTACTCGTGTCGATAAGACTTCACAACCTCAACCCTTATGAAAAGACCCTCATGGAGGCACCCGAATCACGATTGGAAAAACCATTGTTTCTCTCGATCTTTTTCGACGAATCTATAAGGAACGCTCAAGATTAAGAATCTTACACATATAGTTGGTGAAAATACGAATTTTTTTCACTTTCGCTTCCGGGCAATTTTGGACTCAGATTCCATACGTGTTAACATAGGAACTTTTTTCCCCTTTGAGACAGGGTCGTTAACTCGATCTGAAAAGTTGTTTTCTCGCTTTAGTATCATACCATATCTACTAAGGATTGTCCTAAGTTTAAAATATGGAAGAAAAAAAACATTTACTCGTGTCGATAAGACTTCACAACCTCAACCCTTATGAAAAGACCCTCATGGAGGCACCCGAATCAATATCAGAAAAACCATTGTTTCTCTCGATCTTTTTCGACGAATCTGTAAGGAACGTTCAAGATTAAGAATCTTACACATATAATTGGTGAAAATACGAATTTTTTTCACTTTCGCTTCCGGGCCATTTTGGAATCAAATTCCATAGGTGTTAACATAGGAACTTTTTTCCCCTTTGAGACAGGGTCGTTAACTCGATCTGAAAAGTTGTTTTCTCATTTTAGTATCATACCATATCTACTAAGGATTGTCCTAAGCTTAAAATATGGAAGAAAAAAAACATTTACTCGTGTCGATAAGACTTCACAACCTCAACTCTTATGAAAAGACCCTCATGGAGGCACCCGAATCACTATCCGAAAAACCATTGTTTCTCTCGATGTTTTTCGACGAATCTGTAAGGAACGCTCAAGATTAAGAATCTTACACATATAATTGGTGAAAATACAAATTTTTTTCACTTTCGCTTCCGGGCCATTTTAGACTCAAATTCCATAGGTGTTAACATAGGAACTTTTTTCCCCTTTGAGACAGGGTCGTTAACTCGATCTAAAAAGTTGTTTTCTCATTTTAGTATCATACCATATCTACTAAGGATTGTCCTAAGCTTAAAATATGGAAGAAAAAAAAACATTTACTCGTGTCGATAAGACTTCACAACCTCAACCCTTATGAAAAGACCCTCATGGAGGCACCCGAATCAATATCAGAAAAACCATTGTTTCTCTCGATCTTTTTCGACGAATCTGTAAGGAACGCTCAAGATTAAGAATCTTACACATATAATTGGTGAAAATACGAATTTTTTTCACTTTCGCTTCCGGGCCATTTTGGACTCAAATTCCATAGGTGTTAACATAGGAACTTTTTTCCCCTTTGAGACAGGGTCGTTAACTCGATCTGAAAAGTTGTTTTCTCATTTTAGTATCATACCATATCTACTAAGGATTGTCCTAAGCTTAAAATATGGAAGAAAAAAAACATTTACTCGTGTCGATAAGACTTCACAACCTCAACCCTTATGAAAAGACCCTCATGGAGGCACCCGAATCACGATTGGAAAAACCATTGTTTCTCTCGATCTTTTTCGACGAATCTGTAAGGAACGCTCAAGATTAAGAATCTTACACATATAGTTGGTGAAAATACGAATTTTTTTCACTTTCGCTTCCGGGCAATTTTGGACTCAGATTCCATACGTGTTAACATAGGAACTTTTTTCCCCTTTGAGACAGGGTCGTTAACTCGATCTGAAAAGTTGTTTTCTCGCTTTAGTATCATACCATATCTACTAAGGATTGTCCTAAGCTTAAAATATGGAAGAAAAAAAACATTTACTCGTGTCGATAAGACTTCACAACCTCAACCCTTATGAAAAGACCCTCATGGAGGCACCCGAATCAATATCAGAAAAACCATTGTTTCTCTCGATCTTTTTCGACGAATCTGTAAGGAACGTTCAAGATTAAGAATCTTACACATATAATTGGTGAAAATACGAATTTTTTTCACTTTCGCTTCCGGGCCATTTTGGAATCAAATTCCATAGGTGTTAACATAGGAACTTTTTTCCCCTTTGAGACAGGGTCGTTAACTCGATCTGAAAAGTTGTTTTCTCATTTTAGTATCATACCATATCTACTAAGGATTGTCCTAAGCTTAAAATATGGAAGAAAAAAAACATTTACTCGTGTCGATAAGACTTCACAACCTCAACCCTTATGAAAAGACCCTCATGGAGGCACCCGAATCACGATTGGAAAAACCATTGTTTCTCTCGATCTTTTTCGACGAATCTATAAGGAACGCTCAAGATTAAGAATCTTACACATATAGTTGGTGAAAATACGAATTTTTTTCACTTTCGCTTCCGGGCAATTTTGGACTCAGATTCCATACGTGTTAACATAGGAACTTTTTTCCCCTTTGAGACAGGGTCGTTAACTCGATCTGAAAAGTTGTTTTCTTGCTTTAGTATCATACCATATCTACTAAGGATTGTCCTAAGTTTAAAATATGGAAGAAAAAAAACATTTACTCGTGTCGATAAGACTTCACAACCTCAACCCTTATGAAAAGACCCTCATGGAGGCACCCGAATCAATATCAGAAAAACCATTGTTTCTCTCGATCTTTTTCGACGAATCTGTAAGGAACGTTCAAGATTAAGAATCTTACACATATAATTGGTGAAAATACAAATTTTTTTCACTTTCGCTTCCGGGCCATTTTGGAATCAAATTCCATAGGTGTTAACATAGGAACTTTTTTCCCCTTTGAGACAGGGTCGTTAACTCGATCTGAAAAGTTGTTTTCTCATTTTAGTATCATACCATATCTACTAAGGATTGTCCTAAGCTTAAAATATGGAAGAAAAAAAACATTTACTCGTGTCGATAAGACTTCACAACCTCAACTCTTATGAAAAGACCCTCATGGAGGCACCCGAATCACTATCCGAAAAACCATTGTTTCTCTCGATGTTTTTCGACGAATCTGTAAGGAACGCTCAAGATTAAGAATCTTACACATATAATTGGTGAAAATACAAATTTTTTTCACTTTCGCTTCCGGGCCATTTTAGACTCAAATTCCATAGGTGTTAACATAGGAACTTTTTTCCCCTTTGAGACAGGGTCGTTAACTCGATCTGAAAAGTTGTTTTCTCATTTTAGTATCATACCATATCTACTAAGGATTGTCCTAAGCTTAAAATATGGAAGAAAAAAAACATTTACTCGTGTCGATAAGACTTCACAACCTCAACCCTTATGAAAAGACCCTCATGGAGGCACCCGAATCACGATTGGAAAAACCATTGTTTCTCTCGATCTTTTTCGACGAATCTGTAAGGAACGCTCAAGATTAAGAATCTTACACATATAGTTGGTGAAAATACGAATTTTTTTCACTTTCGCTTCCGGGCAATTTTGGACTCAGATTCCATACGTGTTAACATAGGAACTTTTTTCCCCTTTGAGACAGGGTCGTTAACTCGATCTGAAAAGTTGTTTTCTCGCTTTAGTATCATACCATATCTACTAAGGATTGTCCTAAGCTTAAAATATGGAAGAAAAAAAACATTTACTCGTGTCGATAAGACTTCACAACCTCAACCCTTATGAAAAGACCCTCATGGAGGCACCCGAATCACTATCCGAAAAACCATTGTTTCTCTCGATGTTTTTCGACGAATCTGTAAGGAACGCTCAAGATTAAGAATCTTACACATATAATTGGTGAAAATACAAATTTTTTTCACTTTCGCTTCCGGGCCATTTTGGAATCAAATTCCATAGGTGTTAACATAGGAACTTTTTTCCCCTTTGAGACAGGGTCGTTAACTCGATCTGAAAGTTGTTTTCTCGCTTTAGTATCATACCATATCCACTAAGGATGTTCCTAAGCTTAAAATATGGAAGAAAAAAAAACATTTACTCGTGTCGATAAGACTTCACAACCTCAACCCTTATGAAAAGACCCTCATGGAGGCACCCGAATCACTATCCGAAAAACCATTGTTTCTCTCGATGTTTTTCGACGAATCTGTAAGGTACGCTCAAGATTAAGAATCTTACACATATAATTGGGGAAAATACAAATTTTTTTCACTTTCTCTTCCGGGCCATTTTGGACTCAAATTCCATAGGTGTTAACATAGGAACTTTTTTCCCCTTTGAGACAGGGTCGTTAACTCGATCTAAAAAGTTGTTTTCTCATTTTAGTATCATACCATATCTACTAAGGATTGTCCTAAGCTTAAAATATGGAAGAAAAAAAAACATTTACTCGTGTCGATAAGACTTCACAACCTCAACCCTTATGAAAAGACCCTCATGGAGGCACCCGAATCAATATCAGAAAAACCATTGTTTCTCTCGATCTTTTTCGACGAAACTGTAAGGAACGCTCAAGATTATGAATCTTACACATATAATTGGTGAAAATACGAATTTTTTTCACTTTCGCTTCCGGGCCATTTTGGACTCAAATTCCATAGGTGTTAACATAGGAACTTTTTTCCCCTTTGAGACAGGGTCGTTAACTCGATCTGAAAAGTTGTTTTCTCATTTTAGTATCATACCATATCTACTAAGGATTGTCCTATGCTTAAAATATGGAAGAAAAAAAACATTTACTCGTGTCGATAAGACTTCACAACCTCAACCCTTATGAAAAGACCCTCATGGAGGCACCCGAATCACGATTGGAAAAACCATTGTTTCTCTCGATCTTTTTCGACGAATCTGTAAGGAACGCTCAAGATTAAGAATCTTACACATATAGTTTGTGAAAATACGAATTTTTTTCACTTTCGCTTCCGGGCAATTTTGGACTCAGATTCCATACGTGTTAACATAGGAACTTTTTTCCCCTTTGAGACAGGGTCGTTAACTCGATCTGAAAAGTTGTTTTCTCGCTTTAGTATCATACCATATCTACTAAGGATTGTCCTAAGCTTAAAATATGGAAGAAAAAAAACATTTACTCATGTCGATAAGACTTCACAACCTCAACCCTTATGAAAAGACCCTCATGGAGGCACCCGAATCAATATCAGAAAAACCATTGTTTCTCTCGATCTTTTTCGACGAATCTGTAAGGAACGTTCAAGATTAAGAATCTTACACATATAATTGGTGAAAATACGAATTTTTTTCACTTTCGCTTCCGGGCCATTTTGGAATCAAATTCCATAGGTGTTAACATAGGAACTTTTTTCCCCTTTGAGACAGGGTCGTTAACTCGATCTGAAAAGTTGTTTTCTCATTTTAGTATCATACCATATCTACTAAGGATTGTCCTAAGCTTAAAATATGGAAGAAAAAAAACATTTACTCGTGTCGATAAGACTTCACAACCTCAACCCTTATGAAAAGACCCTCATGGAGGCACCCGAATCACTATCCGAAAAACCATTGTTTCTCTCGATGTTTTTCGACGAATCTGTAAGGAACGCTCAAGATTAAGAATCTTACACATATAATTGGTGAAAATACAAATTTTTTTCACTTTCGCTTCCGGGCCATTTTGGAATCAAATTCCATAGGTGTTAACATAGGAACTTTTTTCCCCTTTGAGACAGGGTCGTTAACTCGATCTGAAAGTTGTTTTCTCGCTTTAGTATCATACCATATCCACTAAGGATGTTCCTAAGCTTAAAATATGGAAGAAAAAAAAACATTTACTCGTGTCGATAAGACTTCACAACCTCAACCCTTATGAAAAGACCCTCATGGAGGCACCCGAATCACTATCCGAAAAACCATTGTTTCTCTCGATGTTTTTCGACGAATCTGTAAGGTACGCTCAAGATTAAGAATCTTACACATATAATTGGGGAAAATACAAATTTTTTTCACTTTCGCTTCCGGGCCATTTTGGACTCAAATTCCATAGGTGTTAACATAGGAACTTTTTTCCCCTTTGAGACAGGGTCGTTAACTCGATCTAAAAAGTTGTTTTCTCATTTTAGTATCATACCATATCTACTAAGGATTGTCCTAAGCTTAAAATATGGAAGAAAAAAAAACATTTACTCGTGTCGATAAGACTTCACAACCTCAACCCTTATGAAAAGACCCTCATGGAGGCACCCGAATCAATATCAGAAAAACCATTGTTTCTCTCGATGTTTTTCGACGAATCTGTAAGGAACGCTCAACATTAAGAATCTTACACATATAATTGGTGAAAATACGAATTTTTTTCACTTTCGCTTCCGGGCCATTTTGGAATCAAATTCCATTGGTGTTAACATAGGAACTTTTTTCCCCTTTGAGACAGGGTCGTTAACTCGATCTGAAAGTTGTTTTCTCGCTTTAGTATCATACCATATCCACTAAGGATGTTCCTAAGCTTAAAATATGGAAGAAAAAAAAACATTTACTCGTGTCAATAAGACTTCACAACCTCAACCCTTATGAAAAGACCCTCATGGAGGCACCCGAATCACTATCCGAAAAACCATTGTTTCTCTCGATTTTTTTCGACGAATCTGTAAGGAACGCTCAAGATTAAGAATCTAACACATATAATTCGTGAAAATACAAATTTTTTTCACTTTCGCTTCCGGGCCATTTTGGACTCAGATTCCATACGTGTTAACATAGGAACTTTTTTCCGCTTTGAGACAGGGTCGTTAACTCGATCTGAAAAGTTGTTTTCTCGCTTTAGTATCATACCATATCCACTAAGGATGTTCCTAAGCTTAAAATATGGAAGAAAAAAAAACATTTACTCGTGTCGATAAGACTTCACAACCTCAACCCTTATGAAAAGACCCTCATGGAGGCACCCGAATCAATATCAGAAAAACCATTGTTTCTCTCGATCTTTTTCGACGAATCTGTAAGGAACGCTCAAGATTAAGAATCTTACACATATAATTGGTGAAAATACGAATTTTTTTCACTTTCGCTTCCGGGCCATTTTGGACTCAAATTCCATAGGTGTTAACATAGGAACTTTTTTCCCCTTTGAGACAGGGTCGTTAACTCGATCTGAAAAGTTGTTTTCTCATTTTAGTATCATACCATATCTACTAAGGATTGTCCTAAGCTTAAAATATGGAAGAAAAAAAACATTTACTCGTGTCGATAAGACTTCACAACCTCAACCCTTATGAAAAGACCCTCATGGAGGCACCCGAATCACTATCCGAAAAACCATTGTTTCTCTCGATGTTTTTCGACGAATCTGTAAGGAACGCTCAAGATTAAGAATCTTACACATATAATTGGTGAAAATACAAATTTTTTTCACTTTCGCTTCCGGGCCATTTTGGAATCAAATTCCATAGGTGTTAACATAGGAACTTTTTTCCCCTTTGAGACAGGGTCGTTAACTCGATCTGAAAGTTGTTTTCTCGCTTTAGTATCATACCATATCCACTAAGGATGTTCCTAAGCTTAAAATATGGAAGAAAAAAAAACATTTACTCGTGTCGATAAGACTTCACAACCTCAACCCTTATGAAAAGACCCTCATGGAGGCACCCGAATCACTATCCGAAAAACCATTGTTTCTCTCGATGTTTTTCGACGAATCTGTAAGGTACGCTCAAGATTAAGAATCTTACACATATAATTGGGGAAAATACAAATTTTTTTCACTTTCGCTTCCGGGCCATTTTGGACTCAAATTCCATAGGTGTTAACATAGGAACTTTTTTCCCCTTTGAGACAGGGTCGTTAACTCGATCTAAAAAGTTGTTTTCTCATTTTAGTATCATACCATATCTACTAAGGATTGTCCTAAGCTTAAAATATGGAAGAAAAAAAAACATTTACTCGTGTCGATAAGACTTCACAACCTCAACCCTTATGAAAAGACCCTCATGGAGGCACCCGAATCAATATCAGAAAAACCATTGTTTCTCTCGATGTTTTTCGACGAATCTGTAAGGAACGCTCAAGATTAAGAATCTTACACATATAATTGGTGAAAATACGAATTTTTTTCACTTTCGCTTCCGGGCCATTTTGGAATCAAATTCCATTGGTGTTAACATAGGAACTTTTTTCCCCTTTGAGACAGGGTCGTTAACTCGATCTGAAAGTTGTTTTCTCGCTTTAGTATCATACCATATCCACTAAGGATGTTCCTAAGCTTAAAATATGGAAGAAAAAAAAACATTTACTCGTGTCAATAAGACTTCACAACCTCAACCCTTATGAAAAGACCCTCATGGAGGCACCCGAATCACTATCCGAAAAACCATTGTTTCTCTCGATTTTTTTCGACGAATCTGTAAGGAACGCTCAAGATTAAGAATCTAACACATATAATTGGTGAAAATACAAATTTTTTTCACTTTCGCTTCCGGGCCATTTTGGACTCAGATTCCATACGTGTTAACATAGGAACTTTTTTCCCCTTTGAGACAGGGTCGTTAACTCGATCTGAAAAGTTGTTTTCTCGCTTTAGTATCATACCATATCCACTAAGGATGTTCCTAAGCTTAAAATATGGAAGAAAAAAAAACATTTACTCGTGTCGATAAGACTTCACAACCTCAACCCTTATGAAAAGACCCTCATGGAGGCACCCGAATCAATATCAGAAAAACCATTGTTTCTCTCGATCTTTTTCGTCGAATCTGTAAGGAACGCTCAAGATTAAGAATCTTACACATATAATTGGTGAAAATACGAATTTTTTTCACTTTCGCTTCCGGGCCATTTTGGACTCAAATTCCATAGGTGTTAACATAGGAACTTTTTTCCCCTTTGAGACAGGGTCGTTAACTCGATCTGAAAAGTTGTTTTCTCATTTTAGTATCATACCATATCTACTAAGGATTGTCCTAAGCTTAAAATATGGAAGAAAAAAAACATTTACTCGTGTCGATAAGACTTCACAACCTCAACCCTTATGAAAAGACCCTCATGGAGGCACCCGAATCACGATTGGAAAAACCATTGTTTCTCTCGATCTTTTTCGACGAATCTGTAAGGAACGCTCAGGATTAAGAATCTTACACATATAGTTGGTGAAAATACGAATTTTTTTCACTTTCGCTTCCGGGCCATTTTGGACTCAGATTCCATCCGTGTTAACATAGGAACTTTTTTCCCCTTTGAGACAGCGTCGTTAACTCGATCTGAAAAGTTGTTTTCTCGCTTTAGTATCATACCATATCCACTAAGGATGTTCCTAAGCTTAAAATATGGAAGAAAAAAAAACATTTACTCGTGTCGATAAGACTTCACAACCTCAACCCTTATGAAAAGACCCTCATGGAGGCACCCGAATCACTATCCGAAAAACCATTGTTTCTCTCGATGTTTTTCGACGAATCTGTAAGGTACGCTCAAGATTAAGAATCTTACACATATAATTGGGGAAAATACAAATTTTTTTCACTTTCTCTTCCGGGCCATTTTGGACTCAAATTCCATAGGTGTTAACATAGGAACTTTTTTCCCCTTTGAGACAGGGTCGTTAACTCGATCTAAAAAGTTGTTTTCTCATTTTAGTATCATACCATATCTACTAAGGATTGTCCTAAGCTTAAAATATGGAAGAAAAAAAAACATTTACTCGTGTCGATAAGACTTCACAACCTCAACCCTTATGAAAAGACCCTCATGGAGGCACCCGAATCAATATCAGAAAAACCATTGTTTCTCTCGATGTTTTTCGACGAATCTGTAAGGAACGCTCAAGATTAAGAATCTTACACATATAATTGGTGAAAATACGAATTTTTTTCACTTTCGCTTCCGGGCCATTTTGGAATCAAATTCCATAGCTGTTAACATAGGAACTTTTTTCCCCTTTGAGACAGGGTCGTTAACTCGATCTGAAAAGTTGTTTTCTCATTTTAGTATCATACCATATCTACTAAGGATTGTCCTAAGCTTAAAATATGGAAGAAAAAAATATTTTCTCGTGTCGATAAGACTTCACAACCTCAACCCTTATGAAAAGACCCTCATGGAGGCACCCGAATCACTATCCGAAAAACCATTGTTTCTCTCGATGTTTTTCGACGAATCTGTAAGGAACGCTCAAGATTAAGAATCTTACACATATAATTGGTGAAAATGCAAATTTTTTTCACTTTCGCTTCCGGGCCATTTTGGACTCAAATTCCATAGGTGTTAACATAGGAACTTTTTTCCCCTTTGAGACAGGGTCGTTAACTCGATCTGAAAAGTTGTTTTCTCATTTTAGTATCATACCATATCTACTAAGGATTGTCCTAAGCTTAAAATATGGAAGAAAAAAAAACATTTACTCGTGTCGATAAGACTTCACAACCTCAACCCTTATGAAAAGACCCTCATGGAGGCACCCGAATCAATATCAGAAAAACCATTGTTTCTCTCGATGTTTTTCGACGAATCTGTAAGGAACGCTCAAGATTAAGAATCTTACACATATAATTGGTGAAAATACGAATTTTTTTCACTTTCGCTTCCGGGCCATTTTGGACACAAATTCCATAGGTGCTAACATAGGAACTTTTTTCCCCTTTGAGACAGGGTCGTTAATTCGATCTGAAAAGTTGTTTTCTCATTTTAGTATCATACCATATCTACTAAGGATTGTCCTAAGCTTAAAATATGGAAGAAAAAAAACATTTACTCGTGTCGATAAGACTTCACAACCTCAACCCTTATGAAAAGACCCTCATGGAGGCACCCGAATCACTATCAGAAAAACCATTGTTTCTCTCGATCTTTCTCGACGAATCTGTAAGGAACGCTCAAGATTAAGAATCTTACACATATAATTGGTGAAAATACAAATTTTTTTCACTTTCGCTTCCGGGCCATTTTGGACTCAAATTCCATAGGTGTTAACATAGGAACTTTTTTCCCCTTTGAGACAGGGTCGTTAACTCGATCTGAAAAGTTGTTTTCTCGCTTTAGTATCATACCATATCCACTAAGGATGTTCCTAAGCTTAAAATATGGAAGAAAAAAAAACATTTACTCGTGTCGATAAGACTTCACAACCTCAACCCTTATGAAAAGACCCTCATGGAGGCACCCGAATCACTATCCGAAAAACCATTGTTTCTCTCGATGTTTTTCGACGAATCTGTAAGGAACGCTCAAGATTAAGAATCTTACACATATAATTGGTGAAAATACAAATTTTTTTCACTTTCGCTTCAGGGCCATTTTGGACTCAAATTCCATAGGTGTTAACATAGGAACTTTTTTCCCCTTTGAGACAGGGTCGTTAACTCGATCTGAAAAGTTGTTTTCTCATTTTAGTATCATACCATATCTACTAAGGATTGTCCTAAGCTTAAAATATGGAAGAAAAAAATACATTTACTCGTGTCGATAAGACTTCACAACCTCAACCCTTATGAAAAGACCCTCATGGAGGCACCCGAATCAATATCAGAAAAACCATTGTTTCTCTCGATGTTTTTCGACGAATCTGTAAGGAACGCTCAAGATTAAGAATCTTACACATATAATTGGTGAAAATACGAATTTTTTTCACTTTCGCTTCCGGGCCATTTTGGAATCAAATTCCATAGGTGTTAACATAGGAACTTTTTTCCCCTTTGAGACAGGGTCGTTAACTCGATCTGAAAGTTGTTTTCTCGCTTTAGTATCATACCATATCCACTAAGGATGTTCCTAAGCTTAAAATATGGAAGAAAAAAAAACATTTACTCGTGTCGATAAGACTTCACAACCTCAACCCTTATGAAAAGACCCTCATGGAGGCACCCGAATCACTATCCGAAAAACCATTGTTTCTCTCGATTTTTTTCGACGAATCTGTAAGGAACGCTCAAGATTAAGAATCTAACACATATAATTGGTGAAAATACAAATTTTTTTCACTTTCGCTTCCGGGCCATTTTGGACTCAGATTCCATACGTGTTAACATAGGAACTTTTTTCCCCTTTGAGACAGGGTCGTTAACTCGATCTGAAAAGTTGTTTTCTCGCTTTAGTATCATACCATATCCACTAAGGATGTTCCTAAGCTTAAAATATGGAAGAAAAAAAAACATTTACTCGTGTCGATAAGACTTCACAACCTCAACCCTTATGAAAAGACCCTCATGGAGGCACCCGAATCACTATCCGAAAAACCATTGTTTCTCTCGATGTTTTTCGACGAATCTGTAAGGAACGCTCAAGATTAAGAATCTTACACATATAATTGGTGAAAATACAAATTTTTTTCACTTTCGCTTCCGGGCCATTTTGGACTCAAATTCCATAGGTGTTAACATAGGAACTTTTTTCCCCTTTGAGACAGGGTCGTTAACTCGATCTGAAAAGTCGTTTTCTCATTTTAGTATCATACCATATCTACTAAGGATTGTCCTAAGCTTAAAATATGGAAGAAAAAAAAACATTTACTCGTGTCGATAAGACTTCACAACCTCAACCCTTATGAAAAGACCCTCATGGAGGCACCCGAATCAATATCAGAAAAACCATTGTTTCTCTCGATCTTTTTCGACGAATCTGTAAGGAACGCTCAAGATTAAGAATCTTACACATATAATTGGTGAAAATACGAATTTTTTTCACTTTCGCTTCCGGGCCATTTTGGACTCAAATTCCATAGGTGTTAACATAGGAACTTTTTTCCCCTTTGAGACAGGGTCGTTAACTCGATCTGAAAAGTTGTTTTCTCATTTTAGTATCATACCATATCTACTAAGGATTGTCCTAAGCTTAAAATATGGAAGAAAAAAAACATTTACTCATGTCGATAAGACTTCACAACCTCAACCCTTATGAAAAGACCCTCATGGAGGCACCCGAATCACGATTGGAAAAACCATTGTTTCTCTCGATCTTTTTCGACGAATCTGTAAGGAACGCTCAGGATTAAGAATCTTACACATATAGTTGGTGAAAATACGAATTTTTTTCACTTTCGCTTCCGGGCCATTTTGGACTCAGATTCCATCCGTGTTAACATAGGAACTTTTTTCCCCTTTGAGACAGCGTCGTTAACTCGATCTGAAAAGTTGTTTTCTCGCTTTAGTATCATACCATATCCACTAAGGATATTCCTAAGCTTAAAATATGGAAGAAAAAAAACATTTACTCGTGTCGATAAGACTTCACAACCTCAACCCTTATGAAAAGACCCTCATGGAGGCACCCGAATCACGATTGGAAAAACCATTGTTTCTCTCGATCTTTTTCGACGAATCTGTAAGGAACGCTCAAGATTAAGAATCTTACTCATATAATTGGTGAAAATACGAATTTTTTTCACTTTTGCTTCCGGGCCATTTTGGACTCAAATTCCATAGGTGTTAACATAGGAACTTTTTTCCCCTTTGAGACAGGGTCGTTAACTCGAGATGAAAAGTTGTTTTCTCATTTTAGTATCATACCATATCTACTAAGGATTGTCCTAAGCTTAAAATATGGAAGAAAAAAAAACATTTACTCGTGTCGATAATACTTCACAACCTCAACCCTTATGAAAACACCCTCATGGAGGAACCCGAATCAATATCAGAAAAACCATTGTTTCTCTCGATCTTTTTCGACGAATCTGTAAGGAACGCTCAAGATTAAGAATCTTACACATATAATTGGTGAAAATACGAATTTTTTTCACTTTCGCTTCCGGGCCATTTTGGAATCAAATTCCATAGGTGTTAACATAGGAACTTTTTTCCCCTTTGAGACAGGGTCGTTAACTCGATCTGAAAAGTTGTTTTCTCATTTTAGTATCATACCATATCTACTAAGGATTGTCCTAAGCTTAAAATATGGAAGAAAAAAAAAACATTTACTCGTGTCGATAAGACTTCACAACCTCAACCCTTATGAAAAGACCCTCATGGAGGCACCAGAATTACTATCAGAAAAACCATTGTTTCTCTCGATCTTTTTCGACGAACTTGTAAGGAACGCTCAAGATTAAGAATCTTACACATATAATTGGTGAAAATACAAATTTTTTTCACTTTCGCTTCCGGGCCATTTTGGACTCAAATTCCATAGGTGTTAACATAGGAACTTTTTTCCCCTTTGAGACAGGGTCGTTAACTCTATCTGAAAAGGTTTTTTCTCATTTTAGTATCATACCATATCTACTAAGGATTGTCCTAAGCTTAAAATATGGAAGAAAAGAAACATTTACTCGTGTCGATAAGACTTCACAACCTCAACCCTTATGAAAAGACCCTCATGGAGGCACCCGAATCACGATTGGAAAAATCATTGTTTCTCTCGATCTTTTTCGACGAATCTGTAAGGAACGCTCAAGATTAAGAATCTTACACATATAGTTGGTGAAAATACGAATTTTTTTCACTTTCGCTTCCGGGCCATTTTGGACTCAGATTCCATACGTGTTAACATAGGAACTTTTTTCCCCTTTGAGACAGCGTCGTTAACTCGATCTGAAAAGTTGTTTTCTCGCTTTAGTATCATACCATATCTACTAAGGATTGTCCTAAGCTTAAAATATGGAAGAAAAAAAATATTTACTCGTGTCGATAAGACTTCACAACCTCAACCCTTATGAAAAGACCCTCATGGAGGCAACCGAATCACTATCGGAAAAACAATTGTTTCTCTCGATCTTTTTCGACGAATCTGTAAGGAACGCTCAAGATTAAGAATCTTACACATATAGTTGGTGAAAATACGAATTTTTTTCACTTTCGCTTCCGGGCCATTTTGGACTCAGATTCCATACGTGTAAACATAGGAACTTTTTTCCCCTTTGAGACAGGGTCGTTAATTAGATCTGAAAAGTTGTTTTCTCGCTTTAGTATCATACCATATCCACTAAGGATTGTCCTAAGCTTAAAATATGGAAGAAAAAAAATATTTACTCGTGTCGATAAGACTTCACAACCTCAACCCTTATGAAAAGACCCTCATGGAGGCAACCGAATCACTATCGGAAAAACCATTGTTTCTCTCAATCTTTTTCGACGAATCTGTAAGGAACGCTCAAGATTATGAATCTTACACATATAATTGGTGAAAATACGAATTTTTGTCACTTTCCCTTCCGGGCCATTTTGGACTCAAATTCCATAGGTGTTAACATAGGAACTTTTTTCCCCTTTGAGACAGGGTCGTTAACTCGATCTGAAAAGTTGTTTTCTCATTTTAGTATCATACCATATCTACTAAGGATTGTCCTAAGCTGAAAATATGGAAGAAAAAAAACATTTACTCGTGTCGATAAGACTTCACAACCTCAACCCTTATGAAAAGACCCGCATGGAGGCACCCGAATCACGATTGGAAAAACCATTGTTTCTCTCGATCTTTTTCGACGAATCTGTAAGGAACGATCAAGATTAAGAATCTTACTCATATAATTGGTGAAAATACGAATTTTTTTCACTTTCGCTTCCGGGCCATTTTGGACTCAAATTCCATAGGTGTTAACATAGAAACTTTTTTCCCCTTTGAGACAGGGTCGTTAACTCGATCTGAAAAGTTGTTTTCTCGCTTTAGTATCATACCATATCCACTAAGGATTGTCCTAAGCTTAAAATATGGAAGAAAAAATATATTTACTCGTGTCGATAAGACTTCACAACCTCAACCCTTATGAAAAGACCCTCATGGAGGCACCCGAATCACTATCGGAAAAACAATTGTTTCTCTCGATATTTTCAGACGAATCTGTAAGGAACGCTCAAGATTAAGAATCTTACACATATAGTTGGTGAAAATACAAATTTTTTTCACTTTCGCTTCCGGGCCATTTTGGACTCAGATTCCATACGTGTTAACATAGGAACTTTTTTCCCCTTTGAGACAGGGTCGTTAACTCGATCTGAAAAGTTGTTTTCTCGCTTTAGTATCATACCATATCCACTAAGGATTGTCCTAAGCTTAAAATATGGAAGAAAAAAAATATTTACTCGTGTCGATAAGACTTCACAACCTCAACCCTTATGAAAAGACCCTCATGGAGGCAACCGAATCACTATCGGAAAAACCATTGTTTCTCTCTATCTTTTTCGATGAATCTGTAAGGAACGCTCAAGATTAAGAATCTTACACATATAATTGGTGAAAATACAAATTTTTTTCACTTTCGCTTCCGGGCCATTTTGGACTCAAATTCCATACGTGTTAACATAGGAACTTTTTTCCCCTTTGAGACAGGGTCGTTAACTCGAACTGAAAAGTTGTTTTCTCATTTTAGTATCATACCATATCTACTAAGGATTGTCCTAAGCTTAAAATATGGAAGAAAAAAAACATTTACTCGTGTCGATAAGACTTCACAACCTCAACCCTTATGAAAAGACCCTCATGGAGGCAACTGAATCACTATCGGAAAAACCATTGTTTCTCTCGATCTTTTTCGACGAATCTGTAAGGAACGCTCAAGATTAAGAATCTTACACATATAATTGGTGAAAATGCAAATTTTTTTCACTTTCGCTTCCGGGCCATTTTGGACTCAAATTCCATAGGTGTTAACATAGGAACTTTTTTCCCCTTTGAGACAGGGTCGTTAACTCGATCTGAAAAGTTGTTTTCTCATTTTAGTATCATACCATATCTACTAAGGATTGTCCTAAGCTTAAAATATGGAAGAAAAAAAAACATTTACTCGTGTCGATAAGACTTCACAACCTCAACCCTTATGAAAAGACCCTCATGGAGGCACCCGAATCAATATCAGAAAAACCATTGTTTCTCTCGATGTTTTTCGACGAATCTGTAAGGAACGCTCAAGATTAAGAATCTTACACATATAATTGGTGAAAATACGAATTTTTTTCACTTTCGCTTCCGGGCCATTTTGGACACAAATTCCATAGGTGCTAACATAGGAACTTTTTTCCCCTTTGAGACAGGGTCGTTAATTCGATCTGAAAAGTTGTTTTCTCATTTTAGTATCATACCATATCTACTAAGGATTGTCCTAAGCTTAAAATATGGAAGAAAAAAAACATTTACTCGTGTCGATAAGACTTCACAACCTCAACCCTTATGAAAAGACCCTCATGGAGGCACCCGAATCACTATCAGAAAAACCATTGTTTCTCTCGATCTTTCTCGACGAATCTGTAAGGAACGCTCAAGATTAAGAATCTTACACATATAATTGGTGAAAATACAAATTTTTTTCACTTTCGCTTCCGGGCCATTTTGGACTCAAATTCCATAGGTGTTAACATAGGAACTTTTTTCCCCTTTGAGACAGGGTCGTTAACTCGATCTGAAAAGTTGTTTTCTCGCTTTAGTATCATACCATATCCACTAAGGATGTTCCTAAGCTTAAAATATGGAAGAAAAAAAAACATTTACTCGTGTCGATAAGACTTCACAACCTCAACCCTTATGAAAAGACCCTCATGGAGGCACCCGAATCACTATCCGAAAAACCATTGTTTCTCTCGATGTTTTTCGACGAATCTGTAAGGAACGCTCAAGATTAAGAATCTTACACATATAATTGGTGAAAATACAAATTTTTTTCACTTTCGCTTCAGGGCCATTTTGGACTCAAATTCCATAGGTGTTAACATAGGAACTTTTTTCCCCTTTGAGACAGGGTCGTTAACTCGATCTGAAAAGTTGTTTTCTCATTTTAGTATCATACCATATCTACTAAGGATTGTCCTAAGCTTAAAATATGGAAGAAAAAAATACATTTACTCGTGTCGATAAGACTTCACAACCTCAACCCTTATGAAAAGACCCTCATGGAGGCACCCGAATCAATATCAGAAAAACCATTGTTTCTCTCGATGTTTTTCGACGAATCTGTAAGGAACGCTCAAGATTAAGAATCTTACACATATAATTGGTGAAAATACGAATTTTTTTCACTTTCGCTTCCGGGCCATTTTGGAATCAAATTCCATAGGTGTTAACATAGGAACTTTTTTCCCCTTTGAGACAGGGTCGTTAACTCGATCTGAAAGTTGTTTTCTCGCTTTAGTATCATACCATATCCACTAAGGATGTTCCTAAGCTTAAAATATGGAAGAAAAAAAAACATTTACTCGTGTCGATAAGACTTCACAACCTCAACCCTTATGAAAAGACCCTCATGGAGGCACCCGAATCACGATTGGAAAAACCATTGTTTCTCTCGATCTTTTTCGACGAATCTGTAAGGAACGCTCAGGATTAAGAATCACATATAGTTGGTGAAAATACGAATTTTTTTCACTTTCGCTTCCGGGCCATTTTGGACTCAAATTCCATACGTGTTAACATAGGAACTTTTTTCCCCTTTGAGACAGGGTCGTTAACTCGATCTGAAAAGTTGTTTTCTCGCTTTAGTATCATACCATATCCACTAAGGATTGTCCTAAGCTTAAAATATGGAAGAAAAAATATATTTACTCGTGTCGATAAGACTTCACAACCTCAACCCTTATGAAAAGACCCTCATGGAGGCACCCGAATCACTATCGGAAAAACAATTGTTTCTCTCGATATTTTCAGACGAATCTGTAAGGAACGCTCAAGATTAAGAATCTTACACATATAGTTGGTGAAAATACAAATTTTTTTCACTTTCGCTTCCGGGCCATTTTGGACTCAGATTCCATACGTGTTAACATAGGAACTTTTTTCCCCTTTGAGACAGGGTCGTTAACTCGATCTGAAAAGTTGTTTTCTCGCTTTAGTATCATACCATATCCACTAAGGATTGTCCTAAGCTTAAAATATGGAAGAAAAAAAATATTTACTCGTGTCGATAAGACTTCACAACCTCAACCCTTATGAAAAGACCCTCATGGAGGCAACCGAATCACTATCGGAAAAACCATTGTTTCTCTCTATCTTTTTCGACGAATCTGTAAGGAACGCTCAAGATTAAGAATCTTACACATATAATTGGTGAAAATACAAATTTTTTTCACTTTCGCTTCCGGGCCATTTTGGACTCAAATTCCATACGTGTTAACATAGGAACTTTTTTCCCCTTTGAGACAGGGTCGTTAACTCGAACTGAAAAGTTGTTTTCTCATTTTAGTATCATACCATATCTACTAAGGATTGTCCTAAGCTTAAAATATGGAAGAAAAAAAACATTTACTCGTGTCGATAAGACTTCACAACCTCAACCCTTATGAAAAGACCCTCATGGAGGCAACTGAATCACTATCGGAAAAACCATTGTTTCTCTCGATCTTTTTCGACGAATCTGTAAGGAACGCTCAAGATTAAGAATCTTACACTTATAATTGGTGAAAATACGAATTTTTTTCACTTTCGCTTCCGGGCCATTTTGGACTCAGATTCCATACGTGTAAACATATGAACTTTTTTCCCCTTTGAGACAGGGTCGTTAACTCGATCTGAAAAGTTGTTTTCTCGCTTTAGTATCATACCATATCCACTAATGATTGTCCTAAGCTTAAAATATGGAAGAAAAAAAAATATTTACTCGTGTCGATAAGATTTCACAACCTCAACCCTTATGAAAAGACCCTCATGGAGGCAACCGAATCACTATCGGAAAAACCATTGTTTCTCTCAATCTTTTTCGACGAATCTGTAAGGAACGCTCAAGATTATGAATCTTACACATATAATTGGTGAAAATACGAATTTTTGTCACTTTCCCTTCCGGGCCATTTTGGACTCAAATTCCATAGCTGTTAACATAGGAACTTTTTTCCCCTTTGAGACAGGGTCGTTAACTCGATCTGAAAAGTTGTTTTCTCATTTTAGTATCATACCATATCTACTAAGGATTGTCCTAAGCTGAAAATATGGAAGAAAAAAAACATTTACTCGTGTCGATAAGACTTCACAACCTCAACCCTTATGAAAAGACCCGCATGGAGGAACCCGAATCACGATTGGAAAAACCATTGTTTCTCTCGATCTTTTTCGACGAATCTGTAAGGAACGCTCAAGATTAAGAATCTTACTCATATAATTGGTGAAAATACGAATTTTTTTCACTTTCGCTTCCGGGCCATTTTGGACTCAAATTCCATAGGTGTTAACATAGGAACTTTTTTCCCCTTTGAGACAGGGTCGTTAACTCGATCTGAAAAGTTGTTTTCTCGCTTTAGTATCATACCATATCCACTAAGGATTGTCCTAAGCTTAAAATATGGAAGAAAAAAAATATTTACTCGTGTCGATAAGACTTCACAACCTCAACCCTTATGAAAAGACCCTCATGGAGGCACCCGAATCAATATCAGAAAAACCATTGTTTCTCTCGATCTTTTTCGACGAATCTGTAAGGAACGCTCAAGATTAAGAATCTTACACATATAATTGGTGAAAATACGAATTTTTTTCACTTTCGCTTCCGGGCCATTTTGGACTCAAATTCCATAGGTCTTAACATAGGAACTTTTTTCCCCTTTGAGACAGGGTCGTTAACTCGATCTGAAAAGTTGTTTTCTCGCTTTAGTATCATACCATATCCACTAAGGATTGTCCTAAGCTTAAAATATGGAAGAAAAAATATATTTACTCGTGTCGATAAGACTTCACAACCTCAACCCTTATGAAAAGACCCTCATGGAGGCACCCGAATCACTATCGGAAAAACAATTGTTTCTCTCGATCTTTTTCGACGAATCTGTAAGGAACGCTCAAGATTAAGAATCTTACACATATAGTTGGTGAAAATACGAATTTTTTTCACTTTCGCTTCCGGGCCATTTTGGACTCAGATTCCATACGTGTTAACATAGGAACTTTTTTCCCCTTTGAGACAGGGTCGTTAACTCGATCTGAAAAGTTGTTTTCTCGCTTTAGTATCATACCATATCCACTAAGGATTGTCCTAAGCTTAAAATATGGAAGAAAAAAAATATTTACTCGTGTCGATAAGACTTCACAACCTCAACCCTTGTGAAAAGACCCTCATGGAGGCAACCGAATCACTATCGGAAAAACCATTGTTTCTCTCTATCTTTTTCGACGAATCTGTAAGGAACGCTCAAGATTAAGAATCTTACACATATAATTGGTGAAAATACAAATTTTTTTCACTTTCGCTTCCGGGCCATTTTGGACTCAAATTCCATACGTGTTAACATAGGAACTTTTTTCCCCTTTGAGACAGGGTCGTTAACTCGATCTGAAAAGTTGTTTTCTCGCTTTAGTATCATACCATATCCACTAAGGATTGTCCTAAGCTTAAAATATGGAAGAAAAAAAATATTTACTCGTGTCGATAAGACTTCACAACCTCAACCCTTATGAAAAGACCCTCATGGAGGCACCCGAATCACTATCGGAAAAACCATTGTTTCTCTCTATCTTTTTCGACGAATCTGTAAGGAACGCTCAAGATTAAGAATCTTACACATATAATTGGTGAAAATACAAATTTTTTTCACTTTCGCTTCCGGGCCATTTTGGACTCAAATTCCATACGTGTTAACATAGGAACTTTTTTCCCCTTTGAGACAGGGTCGTTAACTCGATCTGAAAAGTTGTTTTCTCATTTTAGTATCATACCATATCTACTAAGGATTGTCCTAAGCTTAAAATATGGAAGAAAAAAAACATTTACTCGTGTCGATAAGACTTCACAACCTCAACCCTTATGAAAAGACCCTCATGGAGGCAACCGAATCACTATCGGAAAAACCATTGTTTCTCTCGATCTTTTTCGACGAATCTGTAAGGAACGCTCAAGATTAAGAATCTTACACTTATAATTGGTGAAAATACAAATTTTATTCACTTTCGCTTCCGGGCCATTTTGGACTCAAATTCCATAGGTGTTAACATAGGAACTTTTTTCCCCTTTGAGACAGGGTCGTTAACTCGATCTGAAAAGTTGTTTTCTCATTTTAGTATCATACCATATCTACTAAGGATTGTCCTAAGCTTAAAATATGGAAGAAAAAAAACATTTACTCGTGTCGATAAGACTTCACAACCTCAACCCTTATGAAAAGACCCTCATGGAGGCAACCGAATCACTATCGGAAAAACCATTGTTTCTCTCGATCTTTTTCGACGAATCTGTAAGGAACGCTCAAGATTAAGAATCTTACACTTATAATTGGTGAAAATACAAATTTTTTTCACTTTCGCTTCCGGGCCATTTTGGACTCAAATTCCATACGTGTTAACATAGGAACTTTTTTCCCCTTTGAGACAGGGTCGTTAACTCGATCTGAAAAGTTGTTTTCTCATTTTAGTATCATACCATATCTACTAAGGATTTTCCTAAGCTTAAAATATGGAAGAAAAAAAATATTTACTCGTGTCGATAAGACTTCACAACCTCAACCCTTATGAAAAGACCCTCATGGTGGCCACCGAATCACTATCGGAAAAACCATTGTTTCTCTCTATCTTTTTCGACGAATCTGTAAGGAACGCTCAAGATTAAGAATCTTACACATATAATTGGTGAAAATACAAATTTTTTTCACTTTCGCTTCCGGGCCATTTTGGACTCAAATTCCATACGTGTTAACATAGGAACTTTTTTCCCCTTTGAGACAGGGTCGTTAACTCGAACTGAAAAGTTGTTTTCTCATTTTAGTATCATACCATATCTACTAAGGATTGTCCTAAGCCTAAAATATGGAAGAAAAAAAACATTTACTCGTGTCGATAAGACTTCACAACCTCAACCCTTATGAAAAGACCCTCATGGAGGCAACTGAATCACTATCGGAAAAACCATTGTTTCTCTCGATCTTTTTCGACGAATCTGTAAGGAACGCTCAAGATTAAGAATCTTACACTTATAATTGGTGAAAATACGAATTTTTTTCACTTTCGCTTCCGGGCCATTTTGGACTGAGATTCCATACGTGTAAACATAGGAACTTTTTTCCCCTTTGAGACAGGGTCGTTAACTCGATCTGAAAAGTTGTTTTCTCGCTTTAGTATCATACCATATCCACTAAGGATTGTCCTAAGCTTAAAATATGGAAGAAAAAAAAATATTTACTCGTGTCGATAAGACTTCACAACCTCAACCCTTATGAAAAGACCCTCATGGAGGCAACCGAATCACTATCGGAAAAACCATTGTTTCTCTCAATCTTTTTCGACGAATTTGTAAGGAACGCTCAAGATTATGAATCTTAGACATATAATTGGTGAAAATACGAATTTTTGTCACTTTCCCTTCCGGGCCATTTTGGACTCAAATTCCATAGCTGTTAACATAGGAACTTTTTTCCCCTTTGAGACAGGGTCGTTAACTCGATCTGAAAAGTTGTTTTCTCATTTTAGTATCATACCATATCTACTAAGGATTGTCCTAAGCTGAAAATATGGAAGAAAAAAAACATTTACTCGTGTCGATAAGACTTCACAACCTCAACCCTTATGAAAAGACCCGCATGGAGGCACCCGAATCACGATTGGAAAAACCATTGTTTCTCTCGATCTTTTTCAACGAATCTGTAAGGAACGCTCAAGATTAAGAATCTTACTCATATAATTGGTGAAAATACGAATTTTTTTCACTTTCGCTTCCGGGCAATTTTGGACTCAAATTCCATAGGTGTTAACATAGGAACTTTTTTCCCCTTTGAGACAGGGTCGTTAACTCGATCTGAAAAGTTGTTTTCTCATTTTAGTATCATACCATATCTACTAAGGATTGTCCTAAGCTTAAAATATGGAAGAAAAAAAACATTTACTCGTGTCGATAAGACTTCACAACCTCAACCCTTATGAAAAGACCCTCATGGAGGCACCCGAATCACGATTGGAAAAACCATTGTTTCTCTCGATCTTTTTCGACGAATCTGTAAGGAACGCTCAAGATTAAGAATCTTACACATATAGTTGGTGAAAATACGAATTTTTTTCACTTTCGCTTCCGGGCCATTTTGGACTCAAATTCCATACGTGTTAACATAGGAACTTTTTTCCCCTTTGAGACAGCGTCGTTAACTAGATCTGAAAAGTTGTTTTCTCGCTTTAGTATCATACCATATCTACTAAGGATTGTCCTAAGCTTAAAATATGGAAGAAAAAAAATATTTACTCGTGTCGATAAGACTTCACAACCTCAACCCTTATGAAAAGACCCTCATGGAGGCAACCGAATCACTATCGGAAAAACCATTGTTTCTCTCGATCTTTTTCTACGAATCTTTAAGGAACGCTCAAGATTAAGAATCTTACACATATAATTGGTTAAAATACGAATTTTTTTCACTTTCCCTTCCGGGCCATTTTGGACTCAAATTCCATAGGTGTTAACATAGGAACTTTTTTCCCCTTTGAGACAGGGTCGTTAACTCGATCTGAAAAGTTGTTTTCTCGCTTTAGTATCATACCATATCCACTAAGGATTGTCCTACGCTTAAAATATGGAAGCAAAAATACATTTACTCGTGTCGATAAGACTTCACAACCTCAACCCTTATGAAAAGACCCTCATGGAGGCACCCGAATCACTATCGGAAAAACAATTGTTTCTCTCGATCTTTTTCGACGAATCTGTAAGGAACGCTCAAGATTAAGAATCTTACACATATAGTTGGTGAAAATACGAATTTTTTTCACTTTCGCTTCCGGGCCATTTTGGACTCAGATTCCATACGTGTTAACATAGGAACTTTTTTCCCCTTTGAGACAGGGTCGTTAACTCGATCTGAAAAGTTGTTTTCTCGCTTTAGTATCATACCATATCCACTAAGGATTGTCCTAAGCTTAAAATATGGAAGAAGAAATACATTTACTCGTGTCGATAAGACTTCACAACCTCAACCCTTATGAAAAGACCCTCATGGAGGCACCCGAATCACTATCGGAAAAACAATTGTTTCTCTCGATCTTTTTCGACGAATCTGTAAGGAACGCTCAAGATTAAGAATCTTACACATATAGTTGGTGAAAATACGAATTTTTTTCACTTTCGCTTCCGGGCCATTTTGGACTCAGATTCCATACGTGTAAACATAGGAACTTTTTTCCCCTTTGAGACAGGGTCGTTAACTCGATCTGAAAAGTTGTTTTCTCGCTTTAGTATCATACCATATCCACTAAGGATTGTCCTACGCTTAAAATATGGAAGAAAAAATACATTTACTCGTGTCGATAAGACTTCACAACCTCAACCCTTATGAAAAGACCCTCATGGAGGCACCCGAATCACTATCGGAAAAACAATTGTTTCTCTCGATCTTTTTCAACGAATCTGTAAGGAACGCTCAAGATTAAGAATCTTACACATATAGTTGGTGAAAATACGAATTTTTTTCACTTTCGCTTCCGGGCCATTTTGGACTCAGATTCCATACGTGTTAACATAGGAACTTTTTTCCCCTTTGAGACAGGGTCGTTAACTCGATCTGAAAAGTTGTTTTCTCGCTTTAGTATCATACCATATCCACTAAGGATTGTCCTAAGCTTAAAATATGGAAGAAGAAATACATTTACTCGTGTCGATAAGACTTCACAACCTCAACCCTTATGAAAAGACCCTCATGGAGGCACCCGAATCACTATCGGAAAAACAATTGTTTCTCTCGATCTTTTTCGACGAATCTGTAAGGAACGCTCAAGATTAAGAATCTTACACATATAGTTGGTGAAAATACGAATTTTTTTCACTTTCGCTTCCGGGCCATTTTGGACTCAGATTCCATACGTGTAAACATAGGAACTTTTTTCCCCTTTGAGACAGGGTCGTTAACTCGATCTGAAAAGTTGTTTTCTCGCTTTAGTATCATACCATATCCACTAAGGATTGTCCTAAGCTTAAAATATGGAAGAAAAAAAAATTTACTCGTGTCGATAAGACTTCACTACCTCAACCCTTATGAAAAGACCCTCATGGAGGCAACCGAATCACTATCGGAAAAACCATTGTTTCTCTCGATCTTTTTCGACGAATCTGTAAGGAACGCTCAAGATTATGAATCTTACACATATAATTGGTGAAAATACGAATTTTTGTCACTTTCCCTTCCGGGCCATTTTGGACTCAAATTCCATAGGTGTTAACATAGGAACTTTTTTCCCCTTTGAGACAGGGTCGTTAACTCGATCTGAAAAGTTGTTTTCTCATTTTAGTATCATACCATATCTACTAAGGATTGTCCTAAGCTTAAAATATGGAAGAAAAAAAAACATTTACTCGTGTCGATAAGACTTCACAACCTCAACCCTTATGAAAAGACCCTCATGGAGGCACCCGAATCACGATTGGAAAAACCATTGTTTCTCTCGATCTTTTTCGACGAATCTGTAAGGAACGCTCAAGATTAAGAATCTTACTCATATAATTGGTGAAAATACGAATTTTTTTCACTTTCGCTTCCGGGCCATTTTGGACTCAAATTCCATAGGTGTTAACATAGGAACTTTTTTCCCCTTTGAGACAGGGTCGTTAACTCGATCTGAAAAGTTGTTTTCAAATTTTAGTATCATACCATATCTACTAAGGATTGTCCTAAGCTTAAAATATGGAAGAAAAATAAACATTTACTCGTGTCGATAAGACTTCACAACCTCAACCCTTATGAAAAGAC
Organism: Cucurbita pepo subsp. pepo; assembly: GCF_057944985.1. Lineage (NCBI taxonomy): Eukaryota > Viridiplantae > Streptophyta > Magnoliopsida > Cucurbitales > Cucurbitaceae > Cucurbita > Cucurbita pepo. Next base: position 689,533 of record NC_141810.1, read on the forward strand.
CCTCATGGAGGCACCCGAATCAATATCAGAAAAACCATTGTTTCTCTCGATCTTTTTCGACGAATCTTTAAGGAACGCTCAAGATTAAGAATCTTACACATATAATTGGTGAAAATACGAATTTTTTTCACTTTCGCTTCCGGGCCATTTTGGACTCAAATTCCATAGGTGTTAACATAGGAACTTTTTTCCCCTTTGAGACAGGGTCGTTAACTCGATCTGAAAAGTTGTTTTCTCGCTTTAGTATCATACCATATCCACTAAGGATTGTCCTAAGCTTAAAATATGGAAGAAAAAATATATTTACTCGTGTCGATAAGACTTCACAACCTCAACCCTTATGAAAAGACCCTCATGGAGGCACCCGAATCACTATCAGAAAAACAATTGTTTCTCTCGATCTTTTTCGACGAATCTGTAAGGAACGCTCAAGATTAAGAATCTTACACATATAGTTGGTGAAAATAAGAATTTTTTTCACTTTCGCTTCCGGGCCATTTTGGACTCAGATTCCATACGTGTTAACATAGGAACTTTTTTCCCCTTTGAGACAGGGTCGTTAACTCGATCTGAAAAGTTGTTTTCTCGCTTTAGTATCATACCATATCCACTAAGGATTGTCCTAAGCTTAAAATATGGAAGAAAAAAAATATTTACTCGTGTCGATAAGACTTCACAACCTCAACCCTTATGAAAAGACCCTCATGGAGGCAACCGAATCACTATCGGAAAAACCATTGTTTCTCTCGATCTTTTTCGACGAATCTGTAAGGAACGCTCAAGATTATGAATCTTACACATATAATTGGTGAAAATACGAATTTTTGTCACTTTCCCTTCCGGGCCATTTTGGACTCAAATTCCATAGGTGTTAACATAGGAACTTTTTTCCCCTTTGAGACAGGGTCGTTAACTCGATCTGAAAAGTTGTTTTCTCGCTTTAGTATCATACCATATCCACTAAGGATTGTCCTAAGCTTAAAATATGGAAGAAAAAAAATATTTACTCGTGTCGATAAGACTTCACAACCTCAACCCTTATGAAAAGACCCTCATGGAGGCAACTGAATCACTATCGGAAAAACCTATGTTTCTCTCTATCTTTTTCGACGAATCTGTAAGGAACGCTCAAGAATAAGAATCTTACACATATAATTGGTGAAAATACAAATTTTTTTCACTTTCGCTTCCGGGCCATTTTGGACTCAAATTCCATACGTGTTAACATAGGAACTTTTTTCCCCTTTGAGACAGGGTCGTTAACTCGATCTGAAAAGTTGTTTTCTCATTTTAGTATCATACCATATCTACTAAGGATTGTCCTAAGCTTAAAATATGGAAGAAAAAAAACATTTACTCGTGTCGATAAGACTTCACAACCTCAACCCTTATGAAAAGACCCTCATGGAGGCAACCGAATCACTATCGGAAAAACCATTGTTTCTCTCGATCTTTTTCGACGAATCTGTAAGGAACGCTCAAGATTAAGAATCTTACACTTATAATTGGTGAAAATACAAATTTTTTTCACTTTCGCTTCCGGGCCATTTTGGACTCAAATTCCATACGTGTTAACATAGGAACTTTTTTCCCCTTTGAGACAGGGTCGTTAACTCGATCTGAAAAGTTGTTTTCTCATTTTAGTATCATACCATATCTACTAAGGATTGTCCTAAGATTAAAATATGGAAGAAAAAAAATATTTACTCGTGTCGATAAGACTTCACAACCTCAACCCTTATGAAAAGACCCTCATGGAGGCACCCGTATCACTATCCGAAAAATCATTGTTTCTCTCGATGTTTTTCGACGAATCAGTAAGGAACGCTCAAGATTAGGAATTGTACACATATAATTGGTAAAAATACGAATTTTTTTCACTTTCCCTTCCGGGCCATTTTGGACTCAAATTCCATAGGTGTTAACATAGGAACTTTTTTCCCCTTTGAGACAGGGTCGTTAACTCGATCTGAAAAGTTGTTTTCTCGCTTTAGTATCATACCATATCCACTAAGGATTGTCCTAAGCTTAAAATATGGAAGAAAAAAAATATTTACTCGTGTCGATAAGACTTCACAACCTCAACCCTTATGAAAAGACCCTCATGGAGGCAACCGAATCACTATCGGAAAAACCATTGTTTCTCTCGATCTTTTTCGACGAATCTGTAAGGAACGCTCAAGATTATGAATCTTACACATATAATTGGTGAAAATACGAATTTTTGTCACTTTCCCTTCCGGGCCATTTTGGACTCAAATTCCATAGGTGTTAACATAGGAACTTTTTTCCCCTTTGAGACAAGGTCGTTAACTCGATCTGAAAAGTTGTTTTCTCGCTTTAGTATCATACCATATCCACTAAGGATTGTCCTAAGCTTAAAATATGGAAGAAAAAAAATATTTACTCGTGTCGATAAGACTTCACAACCTCAACCCTTATGAAAAGACCCTCATGGAGGCAACTGAATCACTATCGGAAAAACCATTGTTTCTCTCTATCTTTTTCGACGAATCTGTAAGGAACGCTCAAGAATAAGAATCTTACACATATAATTGGTGAAAATACAAATTTTTTTCACTTTCGCTTCCGGGCCATTTTGGACTCAAATTCCATACGTGTTAACATAGGAACTTTTTTCCCCTTTGAGACAGGGTCGTTAACTCGATCTGAAAAGTTGTTTTCTCATTTTAGTATCATACCATATCTACTAAGGATTGTCCTAAGCTTAAAATATGGAAGAAAAAAAACATTTACTCGTGTCGATAAGACTTCACAACCTCAACCCTTATGAAAAGACCCTCATGGAGGCAACCGAATCACTATCGGAAAAACCATTGTTTCTCTCGATCTTTTTCGACGAATCTGTAAGGAACGCTCAAGATTATGAATCTTACACATATAATTGGTGAAAATACGAATTTTTGTCACTTTCCCTTCCGGGCCATTTTGGACTCAAATTCCATAGGTGTTAACATAGGAACTTTTTTCCCCTTTGAGACAAGGTCGTTAACTCGATCTGAAAAGTTGTTTTCTCGCTTTAGTATCATACCATATCCACTAAGGATTGTCCTAAGCTTAAAATATGGAAGAAAAAAAATATTTACTCGTGTCGATAAGACTTCACAACCTCAACCCTTATGAAAAGACCCTCATGGAGGCAACTGAATCACTATCGGAAAAACCATTGTTTCTCTCTATCTTTTTCGACGAATCTGTAAGGAACGCTCAAGAATAAGAATCTTACACATATAATTGGTGAAAATACAAATTTTTTTCACTTTCGCTTCCGGGCCATTTTGGACTCAAATTCCATACGTGTTAACATAGGAACTTTTTTCCCCTTTGAGACAGGGTCGTTAACTCGATCTGAAAAGTTGTTTTCTCATTTTAGTATCATACCATATCTACTAAGGATTGTCCTAAGCTTAAAATATGGAAGAAAAAAAACATTTACTCGTGTCGATAAGACTTCACAACCTCAACCCTTATGAAAAGACCCTCATGGAGGCAACCGAATCACTATCGGAAAAACCATTGTTTCTCTCGATCTTTTTCGACGAATCTGTAAGGAACGCTCAAGATTAAGAATCTTACACTTATAATTGGTGAAAATACAAATTTTTTTCACTTTCGCTTCCGGGCCATTTTGGACTCAAATTCCATACGTGTTAACATAGGAACTTTTTTCCCCTTTGAGACAGGGTCGTTAACTCGATCTGAAAAGTTGTTTTCTCATTTTAGTATCATACCATATCTACTAAGGATTGTCCTAAGATTAAAATATGGAAGAAAAAAAATATTTACTCGTGTCGATAAGACTTCACAACCTCAACCCTTATGAAAAGACCCTCATGGAGGCACCCGAATCACTATCCGAAAAATCATTGTTTCTCTCGATGTTTTTCGACGAATCAGTAAGGAACGCTCAAGATTAGGAATTGTACACATATAATTGGTAAAAATACGAATTTTTTTCACTTTCCCTTCCGGGCCATTTATGACTCAAATTCCATAGGTGTTAACATAGGAACTTTTTTCCCCTTTGAGACAGGGTCGTTAACTCGATCTGAAAAGTTGTTTTCTCGCTTTAGTATCATACCATATCCACTAAGGATTGTCCTAAGCTTAAAATATGGAAGAAAAAAAATATTTACTCGTGTCGATAAGACTTCACAACCTCAACCCTTATGAAAAGACCCTCATGGAGGCACCCGAATCAGTATCGGAAAAACCTTTGGTTCTCTCGATATTTTTCGACGAATCTGTAAGGAACGGTCAAGATTAAGAACCTTACACATATAATTGGTGAAAATACGAATTTTTTTCACTTTCGCTTCCGGGCCATTTTGCACTCAAATTCCATAGGTGTTAACATAGGAACTTTTTTCCCCTTATGGACAGGGTCGTTAACTCGATCTGAAAAGTTGTTTTTTCGTTTTAGTATCATACCATATCCACTAAACATTGTCCTAAGTGAAAAATAGGGAAGAAAAAAAAACATTTACTCGTGTCGATAAGACTTCACAACCTCAACCCTTATGAAAAGACCCTCATGGAGGCACCCGAATTACCATCGGAAAAACCATTGTTGCTCTGGATCTTTTTCGACGAATCTGTAAGGAACGCTCAAGATTAAGAATCTTACACATATAATTGGTGAAAATACGAAATTTTTTCAGTTTCGCTTCCGGGCCATTTTGGACTCAAATTCCATAGGTGTTAACATAGGAACTTTTTTCCCCAGGGTCGTTAACTCGATCTGAAAAGTTGTTTTCTCGCTTTAGTATCATACCATATCCAGTAACGATTGTCCTAAGCTTAAAATATGGAAGAAAAAAAACATTTACTCGTGTCGACAAGACTTCACAACCTCAACCCTTATGAAAAGACCCTCATGGAGGCACCCGAATCACTATCGGAAAAACCATTGTTTCTCTCGATCTTTTTCGACGAATCTGTAAGGAACGCTCAAGATTAAGAATCTTACACATATAATTGGTGAAAATACGAAATTTTTTCACTTTCGCTTCCGGGCCATTTTGGACTAACATTCCATAGGTGTTAACATAGGAACTTGTTTCCCCTTTGAGACAGGGTCGTTAACTCGATCTGAAAAGTTGTTTTCTCGCTTTAATATGATACCATGTCCACTAAGGATTGTCCTAAGCTTAAAGTATGGAAGAAAAAAAAAATTTACTCGTGTCGATAAGACTTCACAACCTCAACCCTTATGAAAAGACCCTCATGGAGGCACCCGAATCACTATCCAAAAAACCATTGTTTTTCTCGATGTTTTTCGACGAATCTGTAAGGAACGCTCAAGATTAACAATCTTAGACATATAGTTTGTGAAAATATGAATTTTTTTCACTTTCGCTTCCGGGCCATTTTGGACTCAAATTCCATAGGTGTTAACATAGGAACTTGTTTCCCCTTTGAGACAGGGTCGTTAACTCGATCTGAAAAGTAGTTTTCTCGCTTTAATATCATACCATGTCCACTAAGGATTGTCCTAAGCTTAAAATATGGCAGAAAAAAAAACATTTACTCGTGTCGAAAAGACTTCACAACCTCAACCCTTATGAAAAGACCCTCATGGAGGCACCCGAATCACTATCGGAAAAACTATTGTTTCTCTCGATCTTTTTCGAAGAATCTGTAAGGAACGCTCAAGATTAAGAATCTTACGCATATAGTTGGTGAAAATATGAATTTTTTACAGTTTCGCTTCCGGGCCATTTTGGACTCAAATTCCATAGGTGTTAACATAGGAACTTGTATCCCCTTTGAGACAGGGTCGTTAACTCGATCTGAAAAGTTGTTTTCTCGCTTTAGTATGATACCATGTCCACTAAGGATTGTCCTAAGCTTAAAATATGGAAGAAAAAAAACATTTACTCGTGTCGAAAAGACTTCACAACCTCAACCCTTATGAAAAGACCCTCATGGAGGCACCCGAATCACTATCAGAAAAACCATTGTTTCCCTCGATCTTTTTCGACGAATCTGTAAGAAACGCTCAAGATTAAGAATCTTAAACATATAATTGGAGAAAATACGAATTTTTTTCACTTTCGCTTCCGGGCCATTTTGGACTCAAATTCCATAGGTGTTAACATAGGAACTTTTTTCCCCTTTGAGACAGGGTCGTTAACTCGATCTGAAAAGTTGTTTTCTCGCTTTAGTATCATACCATATCCACTAAGGATTGTCCTAAGCTTAAAATATGGAAGAAAAAAAATATTTACTCGTGTCGATAAGACTTCACAACCTCAACCCTTATGAAAAGACCCTCATGGAGGCACCCGAATCACTATCCGAAAAACCATTGTTTCTCTCGATCTTTTTCGACGAATCTATAAGGAACGCTCAAGATTAAGAATCTTACACATATAGTTGATGAAAATATGAATTTTTTTCACTTTCGCTTCCGGGCCATTTTGGACTCAAATTCCATAGGTGTTAACATAGGAACTTGTTTCCGCTTTGAGACAGGGTCGTTAACTCGATCTGAAAAGTAGTTTTCTCGCTTTAATATCATACCATGTCCACTAAGGATTGTCCTAAGCTTAAAATATGGCAGAAAAAAAACATTTACTCCTGTCGAAAAGACTTCACAACCTCAACCCTTATGAAAAGACCCTCATGGAGGCACCCGAATCACTATCCGAAAAACCATTGTTTCTCTCGATGTTTTTCGACGAATCTTTAAGGAACGCTCAAGATTAAGAATCGCTCACATATAGTTGGTGAAAATACGAATTTTTTTCACTTTCGCTTCCGGGCCATTTTGGACTTAAATTCCATAGGTGTTAACATAGGAACTTGTATCCCCTTTGAGACAGGGTCGTTAACTCGATCTGAAAAGTTGTTTTCTCGCTTTAGTATGATACCATGTCCACTAAGGATTGTCCTAAGCTTAAAATATGGAAGAAAAAAAACATTTACTCGTGTCGATAAGACTTCACAACCTCAACCCTTATGAAAAGACCCTCATGGAGGCACCCGAATCACTATCAGAAAAACCATTGTTTCCCTCGATCTTTTTCGACGAATCTGTAAGGAACGCTCAAGATTAAGAATCTTAAACATATAATTGGTGAAAATATGAATTTTTTTCACTTTCGCTTCCGGGCCATTTTGGACTCAAATTCCATAGGTGTTAACATAGGAACTTTTTTCCCATTTGAGACAGGGTCGTTAACTCGATCTGAAAAGTTGTTTTCTCGCTTTAGTATCATACCATATCCACTAAGGATTGTCCTAAGCTTAAAATATGGAAGAAAAAAAATATTTACTCGTGTCGATAAGACTTCACAACCTCAACCCTTATGAAAAGACCCTCATGGAGGCACCCGAATCACTATCCGAAAAACCATTGTTTCTCTCGATCTTTTTCGACAAATCTATAAGGAACGCTCAAGATTAAGAATCTTACACATATAGTTGGTGAAAATATGAATTTTTTTCACTTTCGCTTCCGGGCCATTTTGGACTCAAATTCCATAGGTGTTAACATAGCAACTTGTTTCCCCTTTGAGACAGGGTCGTTAACTCGATCTGAAAAGTAGTTTTCTCGCTTTAATATCATACCATGTCCACTAAGGATTGTCCTAAGCTTAAAATATGGAAGAAAAAAAACATTTACTCGTGTCGAAAAGACTTCACAACCTCAACCCTTATGAAAAGACCCTCATGGAGGCAACCGAATCACAATCGGAAAAACCATTGTTTCTCTCGATCATTTTCGACGAATCTGTAAGGAACGATCAAGATTAAAAGTCTTACACATTTAGTTGGTGAAAATACGAATTTTTTTCACTTTCGCTTCCGGGCCATTTTGGACTCAAATTCCATACGTGTTAACATAGGAACTTGTTTCCCCTTTGAGACAGGGTCGTTAACTCGATCTGAAAAGTTGTTTTCTCGCTTTAGTATCATACCATATCCACTAAGGATTGTCCTAAGCTTAAAATATGGAAGAAAAAAAACATTTACTCGTGTCGACAAGACTTCACAACCTCAACCCTTATGAAAAGACCCTCATGGAGGCACCCGAATCACGATCGGAAAAACCATTGTTTCTCTCGATCTTTTTCGATGAATCTGTAAGGAACGCTCAAGATTAAGAATCTTACACATATAATTGGTGAAAATACGAATTTTTCACTTTCGCTTCCGGGCCATTTTGGACTCAAATTCCATAGGTGTTAACATAGGAACTTTTTTCCCCTTTGAGACAGGGTCGTTAACTCGATCTGAAAAGTTGTTTTCTCTATTTAGTATCATACCATATCCATTAAGGATTGTCCTAAGCTTAAAATATGGAAGAAAAAAAACTTTTACTCGTGTCGACAAGACTTCACAACCTCAACCCTTATGAAAAGACCCTCATGGAGGCACCCGAATCACTATCGGAAAAACCTATGTTTCTCTCGATCTTTTTCGACGAATCTGTAAGGAACGCTCAAGATTAAGAATCTTACACATATAATTGGTGAAAATACGAATTTTTTTCACTTTCGCTTCCGGGCCATTTTGGACTCAAATTCCATAGGTGTTAACATAGGAACTTTTTTCCCCTTTGAGACAGGGTCGTTAACTCGATCTGAAAAGTTGTTTTCTCGTTTTAGTATCATACCATATCAAGTAAGGATTGTCCTAAGCTTAAAATATGGAAGAAAAAAAACATTTACTCGTGTCGATAAGACTTCACAACCTCAACCCTTATGAAAAGACCCTCATGGAGGCACCCGAATCAGTATCGGAAAAACCTTTGGTTCTCTCGATATTTTTCGACGAATCTGTAAGGAACGGTCAAGATTAAGAACCTTACACATATAATTGGTGAAAATACGAATTTTTTTCAGTTTCGCTTCCGGGCCATTTTGGACTCAAATTCCATAGGTGTTAACATAGGAACTTTTTTCCCCTTAGGGACAGGGTCGTTAACTCGATCTGAAAAGTTGTTTTCTCGTTTTAGTATCATACCATATCCACTAAACATTGTCCTAAGTGAAAAATAGGGAAGAAAAAAAACATTTACTCGTGTCGATAAGACTTCACAACCTCAACCCTTATGAAAAGACCCTCAAGGAGGCACCCGAATCACCATCGGAAAAACCATTGTTGCTCTGGATCTTTTTCGACGAATCTGTAAGGAACGCTCAAGGTTAAGAATCTTACACATATAATTGGTGAAAATACGAAATTTTTTCAGTTTCGCTTCCGGGCCATTTTGGACTCAAATTCCATAGGTGTTAACATAGGAACTTTTTTCCCCAGGGTCGTTAACTCGATCTGAAAAGTTGTTTTCTCGCTTTAGTATCATACCATATCCAGTAAGGATTGTCCTAAGCTTAAAATATGGAAGAAAAAAAACATTTACTCGTGTCGACAAGACTTCACAACCTCAACCCTTATGAAAAGACCCTCATGGAGGCACCCGAATCACTATCCGAAAAACCATTGTTTCTCTCGATCTTTTTCGACGAATCTGTAAGGAACGCTCAAGATTAAGAATCTTACACATATAATTGGTGAAAATACGAAATTTTTTCACTTTCGCTTCCGGGCCATTTTGGACTAACATTCCATAGGTGTTAACATAGGAACTTTTTTCCCCTTTGAGACAGGGTCGTTAACTCGATCTGAAAAGTTGTTTTCTCGTTTTAGTATCATACCATATCAAGTAAGGATTGTCCTAAGATTAAAATATGGAAGAAAAAAAAACATTTACTCGTGTCGACAAGACTTCACAACCTCAACCCTTATGAAAAGACCCTCATGGAGGCAACCGAATCACCATCGGAAAAACCATTGTTTCTCTCGATCTTTTTCGACGAATCTGTAAGGAACGCTGAAGATTATGAATCTTACACATATAATTCGTGAAAATACGAATTTTTTTCACTTTCGCTTCCGGGCCAATTTGGACTCAAATTCCATAGGTGTTAACATAGGAACTTTTTTCCCCTTTGAGACAGGGTCGTTAACTCGATCTGAAAAGTTGTTTTCTCCTTTTAGTATCATACCATATCCACTAAGGATTGTCATAAGCTTAAAATATGGAAGAAAAAAAACATTTGCTCGTGTCGATAAAACTTCACAACCTCAACCCTTATGTAAACACCCTCATGGAGGCACCCGAATCACTATCGGAAAAACCTTTGTTTCTCTCTATCTTTTTCGACGAATCTGTAAGGAAGCTCAAGATTAAGAATCTTACACATATAATTGGTGATAATACGAATTTTTTTCACTTTCGCTTCCGGGCCATTTTGCACTCAAATTTCATAGGTGTAAACATAGGAACTTTTTCCCCTTTGAGACAATGTCGTTAACTTTATCTGAAAAGTTGTTTTCTCGTTTTAGTATCATACCATATCTACTAAGGATTGTCCTAAGCTTAAAATAAGGAAGAAAAAAAACATTTACTCGTGTCGATAAGACTTCACAACCTCAACCCTTATGAAAAGACCCTCGTGTTGGGACCCAAATCAATATCGGAAAAACCTTTGTTTCTCTCGATCTTTTTCGATGAATCTGTAAGGAACGCTGAAGATTATGAATCTTACACATATAATTGGTGAAAATACGAAATTTTTTCACTTTCGCTTCCGGGCCATTTTGGACTCAAATTCCATAGGTGTTAACATAGGAACTTTTTTCCCCTTTGAGACAGGGTCGTTAACTCGATCTGAAAAGTTGTTTTCTCATTTTAGTATCATACCATATCTACTAAGGATTGTCCTAAGCTTAAAATATGGAAGAAAAAAAACATTTACTCGTGTCGATAAGACTTCACAACCTCAACCCTTATGAAAAGACCCTCATGGAGGCACCCGAATCACTATCAGAAAAACCATTGTTTCTCTCGATCTTTTTCGACGAATCTGTAAGGAACGCTCAAGATTAAGAATCTTACACATATAATTGGTGAAAATACAAATTTTTTTCACTTTCGCTTCCGGGCCATTTTGGACTCAAATTCCATAGGTGTTAACATAGGAACTTTTTTCCGCTTTGAGACAGGGTCGTTAACTCGATCTGAAAAGTTGTTTTCTCGCTTTAGTATCATACCATAGCCACTAAGGATTGTCCTAAGCTTAAAATATGGAAGAAAAAAAATATTTACTCGTGTCGATAAGACTTCACAACCTCAACCCTTATGAAAAGACCCTCATGGAGGCAACCGAATCACTACCCATTGTTTCTCTCGATCTTTTTCGACGAATCTGTAAGGAACGCTCAAGATTAAGAATCTTACACATATAATTGGTGAAAATATGAATTTTTTTCACTTTCGCTTCCGGGCCATTTTGGACTCAAATTCCATAGGTGTTAACATAGGAACTTTTTTCCCCTTTGAGACAGGGTCGTTAACTCGATCTGAAAAGTTGTTTTCTCACTTTAGTATCATACCATATCCACTAAGGATTGTCCTAAGCTTAAAATATGGAAGAAAAAAACATCTACTCGTGTCGATAAGACTTCACAACCTCAACCCTTATGAAAAGACCCTCATGGAGGCACCCGAATCACTATCCGAAAATCCATTGTTTCTCTCGATCTTTTTCGACAAATCTGTAAGGAACTCTCAAGATTAAGAATCTTACACATAATTGGTGAAAATACGAATTTTTTTCACTTTCGCTTCCGGGCCATTTTGGACTAACATTCCATAGGTGTTAACATAGGAACTTTTTTCCCCTTTGAGACAGGGTCGTTAACTCGATCTGAAAAGTTGTTTTCTCGTTTTAGTATCATACCATATCAAGTAAGGATTGTCCTAAGATTAAAATATGGAAGAAAAAAAAACATTTACTCGTGTCGACAAGACTTCACAACCTCAACCCTTATGAAAAGACCCTCATGGAGGCAACCGAATCACCATCGGAAAAACCATTGTTTCTCTCGATCTTTTTCGACGAATCTGTAAGGAACGCTGAAGATTATGAATCTTACACATATAATTCGTGAAAATACGAATTTTTTTCACTTTCGCTTCCGGGCCAATTTGGACTCAAATTCCATAGGTGTTAACATAGGAACTTTTTTCCCCTTTGAGACAGGGTCGTTAACTCGATCTGAAAAGTTGTTTTCTCCTTTTAGTATCATACCATATCCACTAAGGATTGTCATAAGCTTAAAATATGGAAGAAAAAAAACATTTGCTCGTGTCGATAAAACTTCACAACCTCAACCCTTATGTAAACACCCTCATGGAGGCACCCGAATCACTATCGGAAAAACCTTTGTTTCTCTCTATCTTTTTCGACGAATCTGTAAGGAAGCTCAAGATTAAGAATCTTACACATATAATTGGTGATAATACGAATTTTTTTCACTTTCGCTTCCGGGCCATTTTGCACTCAAATTTCATAGGTGTAAACATAGGAACTTTTTCCCCTTTGAGACAATGTCGTTAACTTTATCTGAAAAGTTGTTTTCTCGTTTTAGTATCATACCATATCTACTAAGGATTGTCCTAAGCTTAAAATAAGGAAGAAAAAAAACATTTACTCGTGTCGATAAGACTTCACAACCTCAACCCTTATGAAAAGACCCTCGTGTTGGGACCCAAATCAATATCGGAAAAACCTTTGTTTCTCTCGATCTTTTTCGATGAATCTGTAAGGAACGCTGAAGATTATGTATCTTACACATATAATTGGTGAAAATACGAAATTTTTTCACTTTCGCTTCCGGGCCATTTTGGACTCAAATTCCATAGGTGTTAACATAGGAACTTTTTTCCCCTTTGAGACAGGGTCGTTAACTCGATCTGAAAAGTTGTTTTCTCATTTTAGTATCATACCATATCTACTAAGGATTGTCCTAAGCTTAAAATATGGAAGAAAAAAAACATTTACTCGTGTCGATAAGACTTCACAACCTCAACCCTTATGAAAAGACCCTCATGGAGGCACCCGAATCACTATCAGAAAAACCATTGTTTCTCTCGATCTTTTTCGACGAATCTGTAAGGAACGCTCAAGATTAAGAATCTTACACATATAATTGGTGAAAATACAAATTTTTTTCACTTTCGCTTCCGGGCCATTTTGGACTCAAATTCCATAGGTGTTAACATAGGAACTTTTTTCCGCTTTGAGACAGGGTCGTTAACTCGATCTGAAAAGTTGTTTTCTCGCTTTAGTATCATACCATAGCCACTAAGGATTGTCCTAAGCTTAAAATATGGAAGAAAAAAAATATTTACTCGTGTCGATAAGACTTCACAACCTCAACCCTTATGAAAAGACCCTCATGGAGGCAACCGAATCACTACCCATTGTTTCTCTCGATCTTTTTCGACGAATCTGTAAGGAACGCTCAAGATTAAGAATCTTACACATATAATTGGTGAAAATATGAATTTTTTTCACTTTCGCTTCCGGGCCATTTTGGACTCAAATTCCATAGGTGTTAACATAGGAACTTTTTTCCCCTTTGAGACAGGGTCGTTAACTCGATCTGAAAAGTTGTTTTCTCACTTTAGTATCATACCATATCCACTAAGGATTGTCCTAAGCTTAAAATATGGAAGAAAAAAACATCTACTCGTGTCGATAAGACTTCACAACCTCAACCCTTATGAACAGACCCTCATGGAGGCACCCGAATCACTATCCGAAAATCCATTGTTTCTCTCGATCTTTTTCGACGAATCTGTAAGGAACTCTCAAGATTAAGAATCTTACACATAATTGGTGAAAATACGAATTTTTTTCACTTTCGCTTCCGGGCCATTTTGGACTTAGATTCCATACGTGTTAACATAGGAACTTTTTTCCCTTTTGAGACAGGGTCGTTAACTCGATCTAAAAACTTGTTTTCTCGCTTTAGTATCAAACCATATCCACTAAGGATTTTCCTAAGCTTAAAATATGGAAGAAAAAAAACATTTACTCGTGTCGATAAGACTTCACAACCTCAACCCTTATGAAAAGACCCTCATGGAGGCACCCGAATCACTATCCGAAAAACCATTGTTTCTCTCGATGTTTTTCGACGAATCTGTAAGGAACGCTCAAGATTAAGAATCGTACACATATAATTGGTGAAAATACGAATTTTTTTCACTTTCGCTTCCGGGCCATTTTGGACTCAAATTCCATAGGTGTTAACATAGGAACTTGTTTCCCCTTTGAGACAGGGTCGTTAACTCGATCTGAAAAGTTGTTTTCTCGCTTTAGTATGATACCATGTCCACTAAGGATTGTCCTAAGCTTAAAGTTTGGAAGAAAAAAAACATTTACTCGTGTCGATAAGACTTCACAACCTCAACCCTTATGAAAAGACCCTCATGGAGGCACCCGAATCACTATCCAAAAAACCATTGTTTCTCTCTATGTTTTTCGACGAATCTATAAGGAACGCTCAAGATTAACAATCTTACACATATAGTTGGTGAAAATACGAATTTTTTTCAGTTTCGCTTCCGGGCCATTTTGGACTCAAATTCCATAGGTGTTAACATTGGAACTTGTATCCCCTTTGAGACAGGGTCGTTAACTCGATCTGAAAAGTTGTTTTCTCGCTTTAGTATGATACCATGTCCACTAAGGATTGTCCTAAGCTTAAAATATGGAAGAAAAAAAACATTTACTCGTGTCGAAAAGACTTCACAACCTCAACCCTTATGAAAAGACCCTCATGGAGGCACCCGAATCACTATCAGAAAAACCATTCTTTCCCTCGATCTTTTTCGACGAATCTGTAAGGAACGCTCAAGATTAAGAATCTTAAACATATAATTGGTGAAAATACAAATTTTTTTCACTTTCGCTTCCGGGCCATTTTGGACTCAAATTCCATACGTGTTAACATAGGAACTTGTTTCCCATTTGAGACAGTGTCGTTAACTCGATCTGAAAAGTTGTTTTCTCGTTTTAGTATCATACCATAGCCACTAAGGATTGTCCTAACCTTAAAATATGGAAGAAAAAAAATATTTACTCGTGTCGATAAGACTTCACAACCTCAACCCTTACGAAAAGACCCTCATGGAGGCAACCGAATCACTACCCATTGTTTCTCTCGATCTTTTTCCACCAATCTGTAAGGAACGCTCAAGATTCAGAATCTTAAACATATAATTGGTGAAAATACGAATTTTTTTCACTTTCGCTTCCGGGCCATTTTGGACTCAAATTCCATAGGTGTTAACATAGGAACTTTTTTCCCCTTTGAGACAGGGTCGTTAACTCGATCTGAAAAGTTGTTTTCTCACATTAGTATCATACCATATCCACTAAGGATTGTCCTAACCTTAAAATATGGAAGAAAAAAAATATTTACTCGTGTCGATAAGACTTCACAACCTCAACCCTTATGAAAAGACCCTCATGGAGGCAACCGAATCACTACCCATTGTTTCTCTCGATCTTTTTCGACCAATCTGTAAGGAACGCTCAAGATTAAGAATCTTAAACATATAATTGGTGAAAATACGAATTTTTTTCACTTTCGCTTCCGGGCCATTTTGGACTCAAATTCCATAGGTGTTAACATAGGAACTTTTTTCCCCTTTGAGACAGGGTCGTTAACTCGATCTGAAAAGTTGTTTTCTCACATTAGTATCATACCATATCCACTAAGGATTGTCCTAAGCTTAAAATATGGAAGAAAAAAAATATTTACTCGTGTCGATAAGACTTCACAACCTCAACCCTTATGAAAAGACCCTCATGGAGGCAACCGAATCACTACCCATTGTTTCTCTCGATCTTTTTCGACCAATCTGTAAGGAACGCTCAAGATTAAGAATCTTAAACACATAATTGGTGAAAATACGAATTTTTTTCACTTTCGCTTCCGGGCCATTTTGGACTCAGATTCCATACGTGTTAACATAGGAACTTTTTTCCCCTTTGAGACAGGGTCGTTAACTCGATCTAAAAACTTGTTTTCTCGCTTTAGTATCAAACCATATCCACTAAGGATTTTCCTAAGCTTAAAATATGGAAGAAAAAAAACATTTACTCGTGTCGGTAAGACTTCACAACCTCAACCCTTATGAAAAGACCCTCATGGAGGCACCCGAATCACTATCCGAAAAACCATTGTTTCTCTCGATGTTTTTCGACGAATCTGTAAGGAACACTCAAGATTAAGAATCGTACACATTAAATTGGTGAAAATACGAATTTTTTTCACTTTCGCTTCCGGGCCATTTTGGACTCAAATTCCATAGGTGTTAACATAGGAACTTGTTTCCCCTTTGAGACAGGGTCGTTAACTCGATCTGAAAAGTAGTTTTCTCGCTTTAATATCATAACATGTCCACTAAGGATTGTCCTAAGCTTAAAATATGGCAGAAAAAAAACATTTACTCGTGTCGAAAAGACTTCACAACCTCAACCCTTATGAAAAGACCCTCATGGAGGCACCCGAATCACTATCAGAAAAACCATTCTTTCCCTCGATCTTTTTCGACGAATCTGTAAGGAACGCTCAAGATTAAGAATCTTAAACATATAATTGGTGAAAATACAAATTTTTTTCACTTTCGCTTCCGGGCCATTTTGGACTCAAATTCCATACGTGTTAACATAGGAACTTGTTTCCCATTTGAGACAGTGTCGTTAACTCGATCTGAAAAGTTGTTTTCTCGTTTTAGTATTATACCATAGCCACTAAGGATTGTCCTAACCTTAAAATATGGAAGAAAAAAAATATTTACTCGTGTCGATAAGACTTCACAACCTCAACCCTTACGAAAAGACCCTCATGGAGGCAACCGAATCACTACCCATTGTTTCTCTCGATCTTTTTCCACCAATCTGTAAGGAACGCTCAAGATTCAGAATCTTAAACATATAATTGGTGAAAATACGAATTTTTTTCACTTTCGCTTCCGGGCCATTTTGGACTCAAATTCCATAGGTGTTAACATAGGAACTTTTTTCCCCTTTGAGACAGGGTCGTTAACTCGATCTGAAAAGTTGTTTTCTCACATTAGTATCATACCATATCCACTAAGGATTGTCCTAACCTTAAAATATGGAAGAAAAAAAATATTTACTCGTGTCGATAAGACTTCACAACCTCAACCCTTATGAAAAGACCCTCATGGAGGCAACCGAATCACTACCCATTGTTTCTCTCGATCTTTTTCGACCAATCTGTAAGGAACGCTCAAGATTAAGAATCTTAAACATATAATTGGTGAAAATACGAATTTTTTTCACTTTCGCTTCCGGGCCATTTTGGACTCAAATTCCATAGGTGTTAACATAGGAACTTTTTTCCCCTTTGAGACAGGGTCGTTAACTCGATCTGAAAAGTTGTTTTCTCACATTAGTATCATACCATATCCACTAAGGATTGTCCTAAGCTTAAAATATGGAAGAAAAAAAATATTTACTCGTGTCGATAAGACTTCACAACCTCAACCCTTATGAAAAGACCCTCATGGAGGCAACCGAATCACTACCCATTGTTTCTCTCGATCTTTTTCGACCAATCTGTAAGGAACGCTCAAGATTAAGAATCTTAAACACATAATTGGTGAAAATACGAATTTTTTTCACTTTCGCTTCCGGGCCATTTTGGACTCAGATTCCATACGTGTTAACATAGGAACTTTTTTCCCCTTTGAGACAGGGTCGTTAACTCGATCTAAAAACTTGTTTTCTCGCTTTAGTATCAAACCATATCCACTAAGGATTTTCCTAAGCTTAAAATATGGAAGAAAAAAAACATTTACTCGTGTCGGTAAGACTTCACAACCTCAACCCTTATGAAAAGACCCTCATGGAGGCACCCGAATCACTATCCGAAAAACCATTGTTTCTCTCGATGTTTTTCGACGAATCTGTAAGGAACACTCAAGATTAAGAATCGTACACATTAAATTGGTGAAAATACGAATTTTTTTCACTTTCGCTTCCGGGCCATTTTGGACTCAAATTCCATAGGTGTTAACATAGGAACTTGTTTCCCCTTTGAGACAGGGTCGTTAACTCGATCTGAAAAGTAGTTTTCTCGCTTTAATATCATAACATGTCCACTAAGGATTGTCCTAAGCTTAAAATATGGCAGAAAAAAAACATTTACTCGTGTCGAAAAGACTTCACAACCTCAACCCTTATGAAAAGACCCTCATGGAGGCACCCGAATCACTATCCGAAAAACCATTGTTTCTCTCGATGTTTTTCGACGAATCTTTAAGGAACGCTCAAGATTAAGAATCGTTCACATATAGTTGGTGAAAATACGAATTTTTTTCACTTTCGCTTCCGGGCCATTTTGGACTTAAATTCCATAGGTGTTAACATAGGAACTTGTATCCCCTTTGAGACAGGGTCGTTAACTCGATCTGAAAAATTGTTTTCTCGCTTTAGTATGATACCATATCCACTAAGGATTGTCCTAAGCTTAAAATATGGAAGAAAAAAAACATTTACTCGTGTCGAAAAGACTTCACAACCTCAACCCTTATGAAAAGACCCTCATGGAGGCACCCGAATCACTATCAGAAAAACCATTGTTTCCCTCGATCTTTTTCGACGAATCTGTAAGGAACGCTCAAGATTAAGAATCTTACACATATAATTGGTGAAAATACGAATTTTTTTCACTTTCGCTTCCGGGCCATTTTGGACTCAAATTCCATACGTGTTAACATAGGAACTTGTTTCCCATTTGAGACAGGGTCGTTAACTCGATCTGAAAAGTTGTTTTCTCGCTTTAGTATCATACCATATCCACTAAGGATTGTCCTAAGCTTACAATATGATAGAAAAAAAATATTTACTCGTGTCGATAAGACTTCACAACCTCAACCCTTATGTAAAGACCCTCATGGAGGCAACCGAATCACTATCGGAAAAACTATTGTTTCTCTCGATCTTTTTCGAAGAATCTGTAAGTAACGCTCAAGATTAAGAATCTTACGCATATAGTTGGTGAAAATATGAATTTTTTTCAGTTTCGCTTCCGGGCCATTTTGGACTCAAATTCCATAGGTGTTAACATAGGAACTTTTTTCCCCTTTGAGACAGGGTCGTTAACTCGATCTGAAAAGTTGTTTTCTCGCTTTAGTATCATACCATATCCACTAAGGATTGTCCTAAGCTTAAAATATGGAAGAAAAAAAATATTTACCCGTGTCGACAAGACTTCACAACCTCAGCCCTTATGAAAATACCCTCATGGAGGCACCCGAATCACCATCGAAAAAAACCATTGTTTCTCTCGATCTTTTTCGACGAATCTGTAAGGAATGCTCAAGATTAAGAATCTTACACATATAATTGGTGAAAATACGAATTTTTTTCACTTTCCCTTCCGGGCCATTTTGGACTCAAATTCCATAGGTGTTAACATAGGAACTTTTTTTCCCTTTGAGACAGGGTCGTTAACTTGATCTGAAAAGTTTTTTTCTCGTTTTAGTATCATACCATATTCAGTAAGGATTGTCCTAAGCTTAAAATATGGAAGAAAAAAAACATTTACTCGTGTCGATAAGACTTCACAACCTCAACCCTTATGAAAAGACCCTCATGGTGGCAACCGAATCACCATCGGAAAAACCATTGTTTCTCTCGATCTTTTTCGACGAATCTGTAAGGAACGCTCAAGATTAAGAATGTTATACATATAATTGGTGAAAATATGAATTTTTTTCACTTTCGCTTCTGGGCCATTTTGGACTCAAATTCCATAGGTGTTAACATAGGAACTTGTTTCCCCTTTGAGACAGGGTCGTTAACTCGATCTGAAAAGTAGTTTTCTCGCTTTAATATCATACCATATCCAGTAAGGATTGTCCTAAGCTTAAAATATGGAAGAAAAAAAACATTTACTCGTGTCGACAAGACTTCACAACCTCAACCCTTATGAAAAGACCCTCATGGAGGCACCCGAATAACGATCGGAAAAACCATTGTTTCTCTCGATCTTTTTCGATGAATCTGTAAGGAACGCTCAAGATTAAGAATCTTACACATATAATTGGTGAAAATACGAATTTTTTTCACTTTCGCTTCCGGGCCATTTTGGACTCAAATTCCATAGGTGTTAACATAGGAAGTTTTTCCCCTTTGAGACAGGGTCGTTAACTCGATTTGAAAAGTTGTTTTCTCTATTTAGTATCATACCATATCAAGTAAGGATTGTCCTAAGCTTAAAATATGGAAGAAAAAAAACATTTACTCGTGTCGACAAGACTTCACAACCTCAACCCTTATGAAAAGACCCTCATGGAGGCACCCGAATCACTATCGAAAAAACCTATGTTTCTCTCGATCTTTTTCGACGAATCTGTAAGGAACGCTCAAGATTAAGAATCTTACACATATAATTGGTGAAAATACGAATTTTTTTCACTTTCGCTTCCGGGCCATTTTGGACTCAAATTCCATAGGTGTTAACATAGGAACTTTTTTCCCCTTTGAGATAGGGTCGTTAACTCGATCTGAAAAGTTGTTTTCTCGTTTTAGTATCATACCATATCAAGTAAGGATTGTCCTAAGCTTAAAATATGGAAGAAAAAAAACATTTACTCGTGTCGATAAGACTTCACAACCTCAACCCTTATGAAAAGACCCTCATGGAGGCACCCGAATCACTATCGGAAAAACCATTGTTTCTCTCGATCTTTTTCGACGAATCTGTAAGGAACGTTCAAGATTAAGAATCTTACACATTTAGTTGGTGAAAATTCGAATTTTTTTCACTTTCGCTTCCGGGCCATTTTGGACTCAAATTCCATAGCTGTTAACATAGGAACTTGTTTCCCCTTTGAGACAGGGTCGTTAACTCGATCTGAAAAGTTGTTTTCTCGCTTTAGTATCATACCATATCCACTAAGGATTGTCCTAAGATTAAAATATGGAAGAAAAAAAATATTTACTCGTGTCGACAAGACTTCACAACCTCAGCCCTTATGAAAATACCCTCATGGAGGCACCCGAATCACCATCGAAAAAAACCATTGTTTCTCTCGATCTTTTTCGACGAATCTGTAAGGAATGCTCAAGATTAAGAATCTTACACATATAATTGGTGAAAATACGAAATTTTTTCACTTTCGCTTCCGGGCCATTTTGGACTCAAATTCCATAGGTGTTAACATAGGAACTTTTTTCCCCTTTGAGACAGGGTCGTTAACTCGATCTGAAAAGTTGTTTTCTCGTTTTAGTATCATACCATATCCACTAAGGATTGTCCTAAGCTTAAAATATGGAAGAAAAAAAACATTTACTCGTGTCGACAAGACTTCACAACCTCAACCCTTATGAAAAGACCCTCATGGAGGCACCCGAATCACTATCGAAAAAACCTATGTTTCTCTCGATCTTTTTCGACGAATCTGTAAGGAACGCTCAAGATTAAGAATCTTAAACATATAATTGGTGAAAATACGAATTTTTGTCACTTTCGCTTCCGGGCCATTTTGGACTCAAATTCCATACGTGTTAACATAGGAACTTGTTTCCCATTTGAGACAGGGTCGTTAACTCGATCTGAAAAGTTGTTTTCTCGCTTTAGTATCATACCATATCCACTAAGGATTGTCCTAAGCTTAAAATATGGAAGAAAAAAAACATTTACTCGTGTCGACAAGACTTCACAACCTCAGCCCTTATGAAAATACCCTCATGGAGGCACCCAAATCACCATCGAAAAAAACCATTGTTTCTCTCGATCTTTTTCGACGAATCTGTAAGGAATGCTCAAGATTAAGAATCTTACACATATAATTGGTGAAAATACGAAATTTTTTCACTTTCGCTTCCGGGCCATTTTGGACTCAAATTCCATAGGTGTTAACATAGCAACTTTTTTCTCCTTTGAGACAGGGTCGTTAAATCGATCTGAAAAGTTGTTTTCTCGTTTTAGTATCATACCATATCCCCTAAGGATTGTCCTAAGCTTAAAATATGGAAGAAAAAAAACATTTACTCGTGTCGATAAGACTTCACAACCTCAACCCTTATGAAAAGACCCTCATGGAGGCACACGAATCACTATCGGAAAAACCATTGTTTCTCTCGATCTTTTTCGACGAATCTGTAAGGAACGCTCAAGATTAAGAATCTTACACATATAATTGGTGAAAATACGAATTTTTTTCACTTTCGCTTCCAGGCCATTTTGGACTCAAATTTCATAGGTGTTAACATAGGAACTTTTTTCCCCTTTGAGACAGGGTCGTTAACTCGATCTGAAAAGTTGTTTTCTCGTTTTAGTATCATACCATATCAAGTAAGGATTGTCCTAAGCTTAAAATATGGAAGAAAAAAAACATTTACTCGTGTCGACAAGACTTCACAACCTCAACCCTTATGAAAAGACCCTCATGGAGGCAACCGAATCACCATCGGAAAAACCATTGTTTCTCTCGATCTTTTTCGACGAATCTGTAAGGAACGCTGAAGATTATGAATCTTACACATATAATTGGTGAAAATACGAAGTTTTTTCACTTTCGCTTCCGGGCCAATTTGGACTCAAATTCCATAGGTGTTAACATAGGAACTTTTTTCCCCTTTGAGACAGGGTCGTTAACTCGATCTGAAAAGTTGTTTTCTCCTTTTAGTATCATACCATATCCACTAAGGATTATCATAAGCTTAAAATATGGAAGAAAAAAAACATTTGCTCGTGTCGATAAAACTTCACAACCTCAACCCTTATGTAAACACCCTCATGGAGGCACCCGAATCACTATCGGAAAAACCTTTGTTTCTCTCTATCTTTTTCGATGAATCTGTAAGGAACGCTCAAGATTAAGAATCTTACACATATAATTGGTGATAATACGAATTTTTTTCACTTTCGCTTCCGGGCCATTTTGCACTCAAATTTCATAGGTGTAAAGATAGGAACTTTTTCCCCTTTGAGACAATGTCGTTAACTTGATCTGAAAAGTTGTTTTCTCGTTTTAGTATCATACCATATCTACTAAGGATTGTCCTAAGCTTAAAATATGGAAGAAAAAAAACATTTACTCGTGTCGATAAGACTTCACAACCTCAACCCTTATGAAAAGACCCTCGTGTTGGGACCCAAATCAATATCGGAAAAACCTTTGTTTCTCTCGATCTTTTTCGATGAATCTGTAAGGAACGCTGAAGATTATGAATCTTACACATATAATTGGTGAAAATACAAAATTTTTTCACTTTCGCTTCCGGGCCATTTTGGACTCAAATTCCATACGTGTTAACATAGGAACTTTTTTCCCCTTTGAGACAGGGTCGTTAACTCGATCTGAAAAGTTTTTTTCTTGTTTTAGTATCATACCATATCCAGTAAGGATTGTCCTAAGCTTAAAATATGGAAGAAAAAAAACATTTACTCGTGTCGATAAGACTTCACAACCTCAACCCTTATGAAAAGACCCTCATGGAGGCACCCGAATCACCATCGGAAAAACCATTGTTTCTCAAGATCTTTTTCGACGAATCTGTAAGGAACGCTCAAGATTAAGAATCTTACACATATAATTTGTGAAAATACAAATTTTTTTCACTTTCGCTTCCGGGCCATTTTGCACTCAAATTCCATAGGTGTTAACATAGGAAATTTTTTCCCCTTTGAGACAGGGTCGTTAACTCGATCTGAAAAGTTGTTTTCTCATTTTAGTATCATACCATATCCACTAAGGATTGTCCTAAGCTTAAAATATGGAAGAAAAAAAACATTTACTCGTGTCGATAAGACTTCGAAACCTCAACCCTTATGAAAAGACCCTCATGGAGGCACCCGAATCACTATCGGAAAAACCTTTGTTTCTCTCGACCTTTTTCGATGAATCTGTAAGGAACGCTCAAGATTATGAATCTTACATATATAATTGGTGAAAATACGAATTTTTTCGTATTTCGCTTTCAGGCCATTTTGGACAAAAATTCCATAGGTGTTAACATAGGAACTTTTTCCCCTTTTGGGACAGGGTCGTTAACTCGATCTGAAAAGTTGTTTTCTCGTTTTAGTATCATACCATATCCACTAAGGATTGTCCTAAGCTTAAAATATGGAAGAAAAAAAATATTTACTCGTGTCGATAAGACTTCACAACCTCAACCCTTATGAAAAGACCCTCATGGAGGCACCCGAATCACAATCGGAAAAACCATTGTTTCTCTCGATCTTTTTCGACGAATCTGTAAGGAACGCTCAAGATTAAGAATCTTACACATATAATTGGTGAAAATACGAATTTTTTTCACTTTCGCTTTCGGGCCATTTTGTTCAAAAATTCCATAAGTGTTAACATAGGAACTTTTTTCCCATTTGAGACAAGGTCGTTAACTCGATCTGAAAAGTTGTTTTCTCCTTTTAGTATCATACCATATCCACTAAGGATTGTCATAAGCTTAAAATATGGAAGAAAAAAAACATTTACTCGTGTCGATAAGACTTCGAAACCTCAACCCTTATGAAAAGACCCTCATGGAGGCACCCGAATCACTATCGGAAAAACCTTTGTTTCTCTCGATCTTTTTCGATGAATCTGTAAGAAACGCTCAAGATTATGAATCTTACATATATAATTGGTGAAAATACGAATTTTTTCGTATTTCGCTTTCAGGCCATTTTGGACAAAAATTCCATAGGTGTTAACATAGGAACTTTTTCCCCCTTTGGGACAGGGTCGTTAACTCGATCTGAAAAGTTGTTTTCTCGTTTTAGTATCATACCATATCCACTAAGGATTGTCCTAAGCTTAAAATATGGAAGAAAAAAAATATTTACTCGCGTCGATAAGACTTCACAACCTCAACCCTTATGAAAAGACCCTCATGGAGGCACCCGAATCACAATCGGAAAAACCATTGTTTCTCTCGATCTTTTTCGACGAATCTGTAAGGAACGCTCAAGATTAAGAATCTTACACATATAATTGGTGAAAATACGAATTTTTTTCACTTTCGCTTTCGGGCCATTTTGGACAAAAATTCCATAAGTGTTAACATAGGAACTTTTTTCCCATTTGAGACAAGGTCGTTAACTCGATCTGAAAAGTTGTTTTCTCCTTTTAGTATCATACCATATCCACTAAGGATTGTCATAAGCTTAAAATATGGAAGAAAAAAAACATTTACTCGTGTCGATAAAACTTCACAACCTCAACCCTTATGTAAACACCCTCATGGAGGCACCCGAATCACTATCCGAAAAACCTTTGTTTCTCTCTATCTTTTTCGATGAATCTGTAAGGAACACTCAAGATTAAGAATCTTACACATATGATTGGTGAAAATACGAATTTTTTTCACTTTCGCTTCCGGGCCATTTTGCACTCAAATTCCACAGGTGTTAACATAGGAACTTTTTTCCCCTTTAAGAAAGGGTCGTTAACTCAATCTGAAAAGTTGTTTTCTCGTTTTAATATCATACCATATCCACTAAAGATTGTCCTAAGCTTAAAATATGGAAGAAAAAAACATTTACTCGTGTCGATAAGACTTCACAACCTCAACCCTTATGAAAAGACTCGCATGGAGGCACCCGAATCACTATCGGAAAAACCTTTGTTTCTCTCGATATTTTTGGACAAATCTGTAAGGAATGCTCAGGATTAAGAATCTTACAAATATAATTGGTGAAAATACGAATTTTTTTCACTTTCGCTTCCGGGCCATTTTGCACTCAAATTCCATAGGTGTTAACATAGGAACTTTTTTCCCCTTTGATACAGGGTCGTTAACTCAATCTGAAAAGTTCTTTTCTCGTTTTAGTATCATACCATATCCACTAAGGATTGTCCTAAGCTTAAAATATGGAAGAAAAAAAACATTTACTCGTGTCGACAAGAATTCACAACCTCAACCCTTATGAAAAGACCCTCGTGGAGGCACCCAAATCACTATCTAAAAAACCTTAGTTTCTTTCGATGTTTTTCGACGAATCTATAAGGAACGCTCAAGATTATGAATCTTACAAAGATAATTGGTGAAAATACGAATTTTTTTCACGTTCGCTTCCGGGCCATTTTGCACCCAAATTCTATAGGTGTTAACATAGGAACTTTTTTCCCCTTTGAGACAAGGTCGTTAACTCGATCTGAAAAGTTGTTTTCTCGTTTTAGTTTCATACCATATCCACTAAAGATTGTCCTAATCTTAAAATATGGAAGAAAAAAAACATTTACTCGTGTCGACAAGACTTCACAACCTCAACCCTTAGGAAAAGACCCTCGTGGAGGCACCCGAATCACTATCTTAAAAACCTTTGTTTCTTTCGATGTTTTTCGGCGAATCTGTAAGGAAACGCTCAAGTTTAAGCATTTTACACATATAAATGGTTAAAATAAGGATTTTTTCACTTTCGCTACCGGGCCATTTTGCACTCAAATTCCATAGGTGTTCACATAGGAACTTTTTTCCCCTTTGAGACAGGGTCGTTAACTCGTTTTGAAAAGTTGTTTTCTCATTTTAGTATCATACCATATCAACTAAAGATTGTCCTAAGCTTAAAATATGGAAGAAAAAAACATTTACTCGTGTCGACACGACTTCACAACCTCAACCCTTATGAAAAGATCCTCATCGAGTAACCCGAATAACTTAAACCTTTGTTTCTTTCGATGTTTTTCGACGAATCTGTAAGGAAACTCTCAAGTTTAAGAATCTTACACATATAAATGGTTAAAATATGAATTTTTTTCACTTTTGCTTCCGGGCCATTTTGCACTCAAATTCCAAAGGTGTTAACATAGGAACTTTTTTCCCCTTTGAGACAAGGTCGTTAACTCGATCTGAAAAGTTGTTTTCTCGTTTTAGTATCATACCATATCCACTGAAGCTTGTCCTAATCTTAAAATATGGAAGAAAAAAAACATTTACTCGTGTTGACAAGACTTCACAACCCCAACCCTAATGAAAAGACCCTCGTGGAGGCACCTGAATCACTATTTGAAAATCCTTTGTTTCTTTCGATGTTTTTCGGTGAATCTATAAGGAAACGCTCAAGTCTAAGCATCTTACACATATAAATGGTTAAAATATAAATTTTTTTCACTTTCGCTACCGGGCCATTTTGCACTCAAATTCCATATGTGTTAACATAGGAACTTTTTTCCCCTTTGAGACAGGGTCGTTAACTCGATTTGAAAAGTTGTTTTCTCGTTTTAGTATCATACCATATCCACTAAAGATTGTCCTAAGCTTAAATAATGGAAGAAAAAAAACATTTACTCGTGTCGACAAGACTTCACAACTTCAACCCTTATGAAAAGACCCTCGTGGAGGCACCCAAATCACTATCTAAAAAACCTTTGTTTCTTTCGATGTTTTTCGACGAATCTATAAGAAAACGCTCAAGTTTAAGAATCTTACACATATAAATGGTTAAAATACGATTTTTTTTCACTTTCGCTTCCGGGCCATTTTGCACTCAAATTCCATGGGTGATAACATACGAACTTTTTTCCCCTTTGAGACAGGGTCGTTAACTCGTTCTGAAAAGTTGTTTTCTGGTTTTAGTATCACACCATATCCACTAAAGATTGTCCTAAGCTTAAAATATGGAAGAAAAAAAAACATTTACTCGTATCGACAAGATTTCACAACCTCAACCCTTATGAAAAGACCCTCGTGGAGGCACCCAAATCACTATCTAAAAAACCTTTGTTTCTTTCAATGTGTTTCGACGAATCTATAAGGAAACGCTCAAGTTTAAGAATCTTACATATATAAATGGTTAAAATTCGAATTTTTTTCACTTTCGCTTCCGTGCCGTTTTGCACTCAAATTCCATAGGTGATAACATAGGAAATTTTTTCCCCTTTGAGACAGGGTCGTTAACTCGTTCTGAAAAGTTGTTTTCCCGTTTTAGTATCATACCATATCCACTAAAGATTGTCCTAAGCATAAATTATGAAAGAAAAAAAACATTTACTCGTGTCAACAAGACTTCACAACCTCAACCCTTATGAAAACACCCTCGTGGAGGCACCCAAATCACTATCTAAAAAACCTTTGTTTCTTTCGATGTTTTTCGACGAATCTATAAGAAAACGCTCAAGTTTAAGAATCTTACACATATAAATGGTTAAAATACGATTTTTTTTCACTTTCGCTTCCGGGCCATTTTGCACTCAAATTCCATGGGTGATAACATACGAACTTTTTTCCCCTTTGAGACAGGGTCGTTAACTCGTTCTGAAAAGTTGTTTTCTGGTTTTAGTATCACACCATATCCACTAAAGATTGTCCTAAGCTTAAAATATGGAAGAAAAAAAAACATTTACTCGTATCGACAAGATTTCACAACCTCAACCCTTATGAAAAGACCCTCGAGGAGGCACCCGAATCACTATCTGAAAAACCTTTATTTCTTTCGATGTTTTTCGACGAATCTGTAAGGAAACGCTCAAGTTTAAGAATCTTACACATAGAAATTGTTAAAATACGAATTTTTTTCACTTTCGCTTTCAGGCCATTTTGCACTCAAATACCCTAGGTGTTAACATAGGAACTTTTTTCCCCTTTGAGACAGGGTCGTTAACTCGATCTGAAAAGTTGTTTTCTCGTTTTAGTATCATACCATATCCACTAAGGATTGTCCTAAACTTAAAATATGGAAGAAAAAAAACATTTACTCGTGTCGACAAGACTTCACAACCTCAACCCTTATAAAAAGACCCTCATGGAGGCAACCGAATCACCATCGAAAAAACATTTGTTTCTCTCGATCTTTTTCGACGAATCTGTAAGGAACGCTCAAGATTAAGAATATTACACATTTAGTTGGTGAAAATACGAATTTTTTCACTTTCGCTTCCGGGCCATTTTGGACTCAAATTCCATAGGTGTTAACATAGGAACTTGTTTCCCCTTTGAGACAGGGTCGTTAACTCGATCTGAAAAGTTGTTTTCTCGCTTTAGTATCATACCATATCCAGTAAGGATTGTCCTAAGCTTAAAATATGGAAGAAAAAAAACATTTACTCGTGTCGACAAGACTTCACAACCTCAACCCTTATGCAAAGACCCTCATGGAGGCACCCGAATCACCATCGGAAAAACCATTGTTTCTCTCGATCTTTTTCGACGAATCTGTAAGGAACGCTCAAGATTAAGAATCTTACACATATAATTTGTGAAAATACAAATTTTTTTCACTTTCGCGTCCGGGCCATTTTGCACTCAAATTCCATAGGTGTTAACATAGGAACTTGTTTCCCCTTTGAGACAGGGTCGTTAACTCGATCTGAAAAGTTGTTTTCTCGTTTTAATATCATACCATATCCACTAAAGATTTTCCTAAGCTTAAAATATGGAAGAAAAAAATATTTACTCGTGTCGATAAGACTTCACAACCTCAACCCTTATGAAAACACCCTAATGGAGGCACCCGAATCACTATCGGAAAAACCTTTGTTTTTCTCGATCTTTTTCAACGAATCTGTAAGGAACGCTCAAGATTATGAATCTTACACATATAATTGGTGAAAATACGAATTTTTTTCACTTTCGCTTTCGGGCCATTTTGGACAAAAATTCCATAAGTGTTAACATAGGAACTTTTTTCCCCTTTGATAAAGGGTCGTTAACTCAATCTGAAAAGTTTTTTCTCGTTTTAGTATCATACCCTATCCACTAAGGATTGTCCTATGCTTAAAATATGGAAGAAAAAAAATATTTACTCGTGTCGATAAGACTTCACAACCTCAACCCTTATGAAAACACCCTCATGGAGGCACCCGAATCACTATCGGAAAAACCTTTGTTTCTCTCTATCTTTTTCGATGAATCTGTAAGGAACACTCAAGATTAAGAATCTTACACATATGATTGGTGAAAATACAAATTTTTTTCACTTTCGCTTCCGGGCCATTTTGCACTCAAATTCCACAGGTGTTAACATAGGAACTTTTTTCCCCTTTGAGAAAGGGTCGTTAACTCGATCTGAAAAGTTGTTTTCTCGTTTTAATATCATACCATATCCACTAAAGATTGTCCTAAGCTTAAAATATGGAAGAAAAAAATATTTACTCGTGTCGATAAGACTTCACAACCTCAACCCTTATGAAAACACCCTAATGGAGGCACCCGAATCACTATCGGAAAAACCTTTGTTTTTCTCGATCTTTTTCGACGAATCTGTAAGGAACGCTCAAGATTAAGAATCTTACACATATAATTGGTGAAAATACGAATTTTTTTCACTTTTGTTTCGGGCCATTTTGGACAAAAATTCCATAAGTGTTAACATAGGAACTTTTTTCCCATTTGAGACAAGGTCGTTAACTCGATCTGAAAAGTTGTTTTCTCCTTTTAGTATCATACCATATCCACTAAGGATTGTCATAAGCTTAAAATATGGAAGAAAAAAAACATTTACTCGTGTCGATAAAACTTCACAACCTCAACCTTTATGTAAACACCCTCATGGAGGCACCCGAATCACTATCGGAAAAACCTTTGTTTCCCTCGTTCTTTTTCGACGAATCTATAAGGAACGTACAAGATTATGAATCTTACAAAGGTAATTGGTGAAAATACGAATTTTTTTAACTTTCGCTTCCGGGCCATTTTGCACCCAAATTCCATAGGTGTTAACATAGGAACTTTTTTCCCATTTGAGACAGGGTCGTTAACTCGATCTGAAAAGTTGTTTTCTCGTTTTAGTATCATACCATATCCACTAAGGATTGTCTTAAGCTTAAAATATGGAAGAAAAAAAACAGTTACTCGTGTCGATAAGACTTCACAACCTCAACCCTTATTTAAAGACTCGCATGGAGGCACCGGAATAACTATCGGAAAAACCTTTGTTTCTCTCGATCTTTTTCGACGAATCTGTAAGGAACTCTCAAGATTAAGAATCTTACACATATAATTGGGGAAAATATGAATTTTTTTCACTTTCGCTTCCGGGCCTTTTTGCACTCAAATTTCATAGGTGTTAACATAGGAACTTTTTTCCCCTTTGATATAGGGTCGTTAACTCAATCTGAAAAGTTTTTTCTCGTTTTAGTATCATACCCTATCCACTAAGGATTGTCCTATGCTTAAAATATGGAAGAAAAAAAATATTTACTCGTGTCGATAAGACTTCACAACCTCAACCCTTATGAAAACACCCTCATGGAGGCACCCGAATCACTATCGGAAAAACCTTTGTTTCTCTCGATCTTTTTCGACGAATCTGTAAGGAACGCTCAAGATTAAGAATCTTACACATATAATTGGTGAAAATACGAATTTTTTTCACTTTCGCTTCCGGGCCATTTTGCACTCAAATTTCATAGGTGTTAACATAGGAACTTTTTTCCCCTCTTAGACAGGCTCGTTAACTCGATCTGAAAAGTTGTTTTCTCGTTTTAATATCATACCATATCCACTAAGGATTGTCCTAAGCTTAAAATATGGAAGAAAAAAACATTTACTCGTGTCGATAAGACTTCACAACCTCAACCCTTATGAAAAGACCCTCATGGAGGCACCCGAATCACTATCGGAAAAACCTTTGTTTCTCTCGATCTTTTTCGATGAATCTGTAAGGAACGCTCAAGATTATGAATCTTACATATATAATTGGTGAAAATACGAATTTTTTCGTATTTCGCTTTCAGGCCATTTTGGACAAAAATTCCATAGGTGTTAACATAGGAACTTTTTCCCCCTTTGGGACAGGGTCGTGAACTCGATCTGAAAAGTTGTTTTCTCGTTTCAGTATCATACCATATCCACTAAAGATTGTCCTAAGCTTAAAATATGGAAGAAAAAAAACATTTACTCGTGTCGACAAGACTTCACAACCTCAACCCTTATGCAAAGACCCTCATTGAGGCACCCGAATCACCATCGGAAAAACCATTGTTTCTCTCGATCTTTTTCGACGAATCTGTAAGGAACGCTCAAGATTAAGAATCTTACACATATAATTTGTGAAAATACAAATTTTTTTCACTTTCGCTTCCGGGCCATTTTGCACTCAAATTCCATAGGTGTTAACATAGGAACTTGTTTCCCCTTTGAGACAGGGTCGTTAACTCGATCTGAAAAGTTGTTTTCTCGTTTTAATATCATACCATATCCACTAAAGATTGTCCTAAGCTTAAAATATGGAAGAAAAAAATATTTACTCGTGTCGATAAGACTTCACAACCTCAACCCTTATGAAAACACCCTAATGGAGGCACCCGAATCACTATCGGAAAAACCTTTGTTTTTCTCGATCTTTTTCAACGAATCTGTAAGGAACGCTCAAGATTATGAATCTTACACATATAATTGGTGAAAATACGAATTTTTTTCACTTTCGCTTTCGGGCCATTTTGGACAAAAATTCCATAAGTGTTAACATAGGAACTTTTTTCCCATTTGAGACAAGGTCGTTAACTCGATCTGAAAAGTTGTTTTCTCCTTTTAGTATCATACCATATCCACTAAGGATTGTCATAAGCTTAAAATATGGAAGAAAAAAAACATTTACTCGTGTCGATAAAACTTCACAACCTCAACCCTTATGTAAACACCCTCATGGAGGCACCCGAATCACTATCGGAAAAACCTTTGTTTCTCTCTATCTTTTTCGATGAATCTGTAAGGAACACTCAAGATTAAGAATCTTACACATATGATTGGTGAAAATACAAATTTTTTTCACTTTCGCTTCCGGGCCATTTTGCACTCAAATTCCACAGGTGTTAACATAGGAACTTTTTTCCCCTTTGAGACAGGGTCGTTAACTCGATCTGAAAAGTTGTTTTCTCGTTTTAATATCATACCATATCCACTAAAGATTGTCCTAAGCTTAAAATATGGAAGAAAAAAATATTTACTCGTGTCGATAAGACTTCACAACCTCAACCCTTATGAAAACACCCTAATGGAGGCACCCGAATCACTATCGGAAAAACCTTTGTTTTTCTCGATCTTTTTCGACGAATCTGTAAGGAACGCTCAAGATTATGAATCTTACACATATAATTGGTGAAAATACGAATTTTTTTCACTTTCGCTTTCGGGCCATTTTGGACAAAAATTCCATAAGTGTTAACATAGGAACTTTTTTCCCATTTGAGACAAGGTCGTTAACTCGATCTGAAAAGTTGTTTTCTCCTTTTAGTATCATACCATATCCACTAAGGATTGTCATAAGCTTAAAATATGGAAGAAAAAAAACATTTACTCGTGTCGATAAAACTTCACAACCTCAACCCTTATGTAAACACCCTCATGGAGGCACCCGAATCACTATCGGAAAAACCTTTGTTTCCCTCGTTCTTTTTCGACGAATCTATAAGGAACGTACAAGATTATGAATCTTACAAAGGTAATTGGTGAAAATACGAATTTTTTTAACTTTCGCTTACGGGCCATTTTGCACCCAAATTCCATAGGTGTTAACATAGGAACTTTTTTCCCCTTTGAGACAGGGTCGTTAACTAGATCTGAAAAGTTGTTTTCTCGTTTTAGTATCATACCATATCCACTAAGGATTGTCTTAAGCTTAAAATATGGAAGAAAAAAAACAGTTACTAGTGTCGATAAGACTTCACAACCTCAACCCTTATTTAAAGACTCGCATGGAGGCACCGGAATAACTATCGGAAAAACCTTTGTTTCTCTCGATCTTTTTCGACGAATCTGTAAGGAACTCTCAAGATTAAGAATCTTACACATATAATTGGTGAAAATATGAATTTTTTTCACTTTCGCTTCCGGGCCTTTTTGCACTCAAATTTCATAGGTGTTAACATAGGAACTTTTTTCCCCTTTGATACAGGGTCGTTAACTCAATCTGAAAAGTTTTTTCTCGTTTTAGTATCATACCCTATCCACTAAGAATTGTCCTATGCTTAAAATATGGAAGAAAAAAAATATTTACTCGTGTCGATAAGACTTCACAACCTCAACCCTTATGAAAACACCCTCATGGAGGCACCCGAATCACTATAGGAAAAACCTTTGTTTCTCTCGATCTTTTTCGACGAATCTGTAAGGAACGCTCAAGATTAAGAATCTTACACATATAATTGGTGAAAATACGAATTTTTTTCACTTTCGCTTCCGGGCCATTTTGCACTCAAATTCCATAGGTGTTAACATAGGAACTTTTTTCCCCTCCTAGACAGGCTCGTTAACTCGATCTGAAAAGTTGTTTTCTCGTTTTAATATCATACCATATCCACTAAGGATTGTCCTAAGCTTAAAATATGGAAGAAAAAAACATTTACTCGTGTCGATAAGACTTCACAACCTCAACCCTTATGAAAAGACCCTCATGGAGGCACCCGAATCACTATCGGAAAAACCTTTGTTTCTCTCGATCTTTTTCGATGAATCTGTAAGGAACGCTCAAGATTATGAATCTTACATATATAATTGGTGAAAATACGAATTTTTTCGTATTTCGCTTTCAGGCCATTTTGGACAAAAATTCCATAGGTGTTAACATAGGAACTTTTTCCCCCTTTGGGACAGGGTCGTGAACTCGATCTGAAAAGTTGTTTTCTCGTTTCAGTATCATACCATATCCACTAAAGATTGTCCTAAGCTTAAAATATGGAAGAAAAAAAACATTTACTCGTGTCGACAAGACTTCACAACCTCAACCCTTATGGAAAGACCCTCGTGGAGGCACCCGAATCACTATCTGAAAAACCTTTGTTTCTTTCGATGTTTTTTGATGAATCTGTAAGGAAACGCTCAAGTTTAACAATCTTACACATATAAATGGTTAGAATACAAATTTTTTTCACTTTCACTTCCGGGTCATTTTGCACTCAAATTCCATAGTTGTTAACATAGGAACTTTTTTCCCCTTTGAGACAGGGTCGCTAACTCGATCTGAAAAGTAGTTTTCTCACTTTAGTATCCTACCATATCCACTAAAGATTGTCCTAAGCTTAAAATATGGAAGAAAAAAAACATTTACTCGTGTCGACAAGACTTCACAACCTCAACCCTTATGGATTGTCCCTCGTGGAGGCACCCGAATCACTATCTAAAAAACCTTTGTTTCTTTCGATGTTTTTCGACGAATCAATAAGGAAACGCTCAAGTTTAAGAATCTTACACATATAAATGGTTAAAATACGAATTTTTTTCACTTTCGCTTCCGGGCCATTTTGCACTCAAATTCCATAGGTGTTAACATAGGAACTTGTTTCCCCTTTGAGACAGGGTCGTTAACTCGATCTGAAAAGTTGTTTTCTCGTTTTAATATCATACCATATCCACTAAAGATTGTCCTAAGCTTAAAATATGGAAGAAAAAAATATTTACTCGTGTCGATAAGACTTCACAACCTCAACCCTTATGCAAACACCCTAATGGAGGCACCCGAATCACTATCGGAAAAACCTTTGTTTTTCTCGATCTTTTTCGACGAATCTGTAAGGAACGCTCAAGATTATGAATCTTACACATATAATTGGTGAAAATACGAATTTTTTTCACTTTCGCTTCCGGGCCATTTTGGACTCAAATTCCATAGGTGTTAACATAGGAACTTGTTTCCCCTTTGAGACAGGGTCGTTAACTCGATCTGAAAAGTTGTTTTCTCGCTTTAGTATCATACCATATCCACTAAGGATTGTCCTAAGCTTAAAATATGGAAGAAAAAAAACATTTACTCGTGTCGACAAGACTTCACAACCTCAACCCTTATGAAAAGACCCTCATGGAGGCACCCGAATCACGATCGGAAAAACCATTGTTTCTCTCGATCTTTTTCGACGAATCTGTAAGGAACGCTCAAGATTAAGAATCTTACACATATAATTGGTGATAAAACGAATTTTTTTCACTTTCGCTTCCGGGCCATTTTGCACTCAAATTTCATAGGTGTTAACATAGGAACTTTTTTCCCCTTTGAGACAATGTCGTTAACTTGATCTGAAAAGTTGTTTTCTCGTTTTAGTATCATACCATATCCACTAAAGATTGTCCTAAGCTTAAATAATGGAAGAAAAAAAACATTTACTCGTGTCGACAAGACTTCACAACCTCAACCCTTATGAAAAGAACCTCGTGGAGGCACCCAAATCACTATCTAAAAAACCATTGTTTCTTTCAATGTGTTTCGACGAATCTATAAGGAAACGCTCAAGTTTAAGAATATTACATATATAAATGGTTAAAATTCGAATTTTTTTCACTTTCGCTTCCGTGCCGTTTTGCACTCAAATTCCATAGGTGATAACATAGGAACTTTTTTCCCCTTTGAGACAGGGTCGTTAACTCGTTCTGAAAAGTTGTTTTCCCGTTTTAGTATCATACCATATCCCCTAAAGATTGTCCTAAGCATAAATTATGAAAGAAAAAAAACATTTACTCGTGTCAACAAGACTTCACAACCTCAACCCTTATGAAAACACCCTCGTGGAGGCACCCAAATCACTATCTAAAAAACCTTTGTTTCTTTCGATGTTTTTCGACGAATCTATAAGAAAACGCTCAAGTTTAAGAATCTTACACATATAAATGGTTAAAATACGATTTTTTTTCACTTTCGCTTCCGGGCCATTTTGCACTCAAATTCCATGGGTGATAACATACGAACTTTTTTCCCCTTGGAGACAGGGTCGTTAACTCGTTCTGAAAAGTTGTTTTCTGGTTTTAGTATCACACCATATCCACTAAAGATTGTCCTAAGCTTAAATATGGAAGAAAAAAAAACATTTACTTGTATCGACAAGATTTCACAACCTCAACCCTTATGAAAAGACCCTCGAGGAGGCACCCGAATCACTATCTGAAAAACCTTTATTTCTTTCGATGTTTTTCGACGAATCTGTAAGGAAACGCTCAAGTTTAAGAATCTTACACATAGAAATTGTTAAAATACGAATTTTTTTCACTTTCGCTTTCAGGCCATTTTGCACTCAAATACCCTAGGTGTTAACATAGGAACTTTTTTCCCCTTTGAGACAGGGTCGTTAACTCGATCTGAAAAGTTGTTTTCTCGTTTTAGTATCATACCATATCCACTAAGGATTGTCCTAAACTTAAAATATGGAAGAAAAAAAACATTTACTCGTGTCGACAAGACTTCACAACCTCAACCCTTATGAAAAGACCCTCATGGAGGCAACCGAATCACCATCGGAAAAACATTTGTTTCTCTCGATCTTTTTCGACGAATCTGTAAGGAACGCTCAAGATTAAGAATATTACACATTTAGTTGGTGAAAATACGAATTTTTTTCACTTTCGCTTCCGGGCCATTTTGGACTCAAATTCCATAGGTGTTAACATAGGAACTTGTTTCCCCTTTGAGACAGGGTCGTTAACTCGATCTGAAAAGTTGTTTTCTCGCTTTAGTATCATACCATATCCACTAAGATTGTCCTAAGCTTAAAATATGGAAGAAAAAAAACATTTACTCGTGTCGACAAGACTTCACAACCTCAACCCTTATGAAAAGACCCTCATGGAGGCACCCGAATCACGATCGGAAAAACCATTGTTTCTCTCGATCTTTTTCGACGAATCTGTAAGGAACGCTCAAGATTAAGAATCTTACACATATAATTGGTGATAAAACGAATTTTTTTCACTTTCGCTACCGGGCCATTTTGCACCCAAATTTCATAGGTGTTAACATAGGAACTTTTTTCCCCTTTGAGACAATGTCGTTAACTTGATCTGAAAAGTTGTTTTCTCGTTTTAGTATCATACCATATCTACTAAGGATTGTCCTAAGCTTAAAATATGGAAGAAAAAAAACATTTACTCGTGTCGATAAGACTTCACAACCTCAACCCTTATGAAAAGACCCTCGTGTTGGGACCCAAATCAATATCGGAAAAACCTTTGTTTCTCTCGATCTTTTTCGATGAATCTGTAAGGAACGCTGAAGATTATGAATCTTACACATATAATTGGTGAAAATACGAAATTTTTTCACTTTCGCTTCCGGGCCATTTTGGACTCAAATTCCATAGGTGTTAACATAGGAACTTTTTTCCCCTTTGAGACAGGGTCGTTAACTCGATCTGAAAAGTTGTTTTCTCGTTTTAGTATCATACCATATCAAGTAAGGATTGTCCTAAGCTTAAAATATGGAAGAAAAAAAACATTTACTCGTGTCGATAAGACTTCACAACCTCAACCCTTATGGAAAGACCCTCATGGAGGCACCCGAATCAGTATTGGAAAAACCTTTGTTTCTCTCAATATTTTTCGACGAATCTGTAAGGAACGGTCAAGATTAAGAACCTTCCACATATAATTGATGAAAATACGAATTTTTTTCACTTTCGCTTCCGGGCCATTTTGCACTCAAATACCATAGGTGTTAACATAGGAACTTTTTTCCCCTTAGGGACAGGGTCGTTAACTCGATCTGAAAAGTTGTTTTCTCGTTTTAGTATCATACCATATCCACTAAACATTGTCCTAAGTGAAAAATATGTTAGAAAAAAAACATTTACTAGTGTCGATAAGACTTCACAACCTCAACCCTTATGAAAAGACCCTCATGGAGGCACCCGAATCACCATCGGAAAAACCATTGTTGCTCTGGATCTTTTTCGACGAATCTGTAAGGAACGCTCAAGATTAAGAATCTTACACATATAATTGGTGAAAATACGAATTTTTTTCAGTTTCGCTTCCGGGCCATTTTGGACTCAAATTCCATAGGTGTTAACATAATAACTTTTTTCCCCAGGGTCGTTAACTCGATCTGAAAAGTTGTTTTCTCGCTTTAGTATCATACCATATCCACTAAGGATTGTCCTAAACTTAAAATATGGAAGAAAAAAAACATTTACTCGTGTCGACAAGACTTCACAACCTCAACCCTTATGAAAAGACCCTCATGGAGGCACCCGAATCACCATCGGAAAAACCATTGTTTCTCTCGATCTTTTTCGACGAATCTGTAAGGAACGCTCAAGATGAAGAATCTTACACATATAATTGGTGAAAATACGAATTTTTTTCACTTTCGCTTCCTGGCCATTTTGGACTCAAATTCCATAGGTGTTAACATAGGAACTTTTTTCCCCTTTGAGACAGGGTCGTTAACTCGATCTGAAAAGTTGTTTTCTCGTTTTAGTATCATACAAAATCAAGTAAGGATTGTCCTAAGCTTAAAATATGGAAGAAAAAAATATTTACTCGTGTCGATAAGACTTCACAACCTCAACCCTTATGGAAAGACCCTCATGGAGGCACCCGAATCAGTATCGGAAAAACCTTTGTTTCTCTCGATATTTTTCGACGAATCTGTAAGGAACGGTCAAGATTAAGAACCTTACACATATAATTGGTGAAAATACGAATTTTTTTCACTTTCGCTTCCGGGCTATTTTGCACTCAAATTCCATAGGTGTTAACATAGGAACTTTTTTCCCCTTAGGGACAGGGTCGTTAACTCGATCTGAAAAGTGGTTTTCTCGTTTTAGTATAATACCATATCCACTAAACATTGTCCTAAGCTTAAAATATGGAAGAAAAAAAATATTTACTCGTGTCGATAAGACTTCACAACCTCAACCCTTATGAAAAGACCCTCATGGAGGCACCCGAATCACGATCGGAAAAACCATTGTTGCTCTGGATCTTTTTCGACGAATCTGTAAGGAACGCTCAAGATTAAGAATCTTACACATATAATAGGTCAAAATACGAATTTTTTTCAGTTTCGCTTCCGGGCCATTTTGGACTCAAATTCCATAGGTGATAACATAGGAACTTTTTTCCCCTTTGAGACAGGGTCGTTAACTCGTTCTGAAAAGTTGTTTTCCCGTTTTAGTATCATACCATATCCCCTAAAGATTGTCCTAAGCATAAATTATGAAAGAAAAAAAACATTTACTCGTGTCAACAAGACTTCACAA
Organism: Cucurbita pepo subsp. pepo; assembly: GCF_057944985.1. NCBI lineage: Eukaryota > Viridiplantae > Streptophyta > Magnoliopsida > Cucurbitales > Cucurbitaceae > Cucurbita > Cucurbita pepo. Next base: position 729,308 of record NC_141810.1, read on the forward strand.
CCTCAACCCTTATGAAAACACCCTCGTGGAGGCACCCAAATCACTATCTAAAAAACCTTTGTTTCTTTCGATGTTTTTCGACGAATCTATAAGAAAACGCTCAAGTTTAAGAATCTTACACATATAAATGGTTAAAATACGATTTTTTTTCACTTTCGCTTCCGGGCCATTTTGCACTCAAATTCCATGGGTGATAACATACGAACTTTTTTCCCCTTGGAGACAGGGTCGTTAACTCGTTCTGAAAAGTTGTTTTCTGGTTTTAGTATCACACCATATCCACTAAAGATTGTCCTAAGCTTAAATATGGAAGAAAAAAAAACATTTACTCGTATCGACAAGATTTCACAACCTCAACCCTTATGAAAAGACCCTCGAGGAGGCACCCGAATCACTATCTGAAAAACCTTTATTTCTTTCGATGTTTTTCGACGAATCTGTAAGGAAACGCTCAAGTTTAAGAATCTTACACATAGAAATTGTTAAAATACGAATTTTTTTCACTTTCGCTTTCAGGCCATTTTGCACTCAAATACCCTAGGTGTTAACATAGGAACTTTTTTCCCCTTTGAGACAGGGTCGTTAACTCGATCTGAAAAGTTGTTTTCTCGTTTTAGTATCATACCATATCCACTAAGGATTGTCCTAAACTTAAAATATGGAAGAAAAAAAACATTTACTCGTGTCGACAAGACTTCACAACCTCAACCCTTATGAAAAGACCCTCATGGAGGCAACCGAATCACCATCGGAAAAACATTTGTTTCTCTCGATCTTTTTCGACGAATCTGTAAGGAACGCTCAAGATTAAGAATATTACACATTTAGTTGGTGAAAATACGAATTTTTTTCACTTTCGCTTCCGGGCCATTTTGGACTCAAATTCCATAGGTGTTAACATAGGAACTTGTTTCCCCTTTGAGACAGGGTCGTTAACTCGATCTGAAAAGTTGTTTTCTCGCTTTAGTATCATACCATATCCACTAAGATTGTCCTAAGCTTAAAATATGGAAGAAAAAAAACATTTACTCGTGTCGACAAGACTTCACAACCTCAACCCTTATGAAAAGACCCTCATGGAGGCACCCGAATCACGATCGGAAAAACCATTGTTTCTCTCGATCTTTTTCGACGAATCTGTAAGGAACGCTCAAGATTAAGAATCTTACACATATAATTGGTGATAAAACGAATTTTTTTCACTTTCGCTTCCGGGCCATTTTGCACTCAAATTTCATAGGTGTTAACATAGGAACTTTTTTCCCCTTTGAGACAATGTCGTTAACTTGATCTGAAAAGTTGTTTTCTCGTTTTAGTATCATACCATATCTACTAAGGATTGTCCTAAGCTTAAAATATGGAAGAAAAAAAACATTTACTCGTGTCGATAAGACTTCACAACCTCAACCCTTATGAAAAGACCCTCGTGTTGGGACCCAAATCAATATCGGAAAAACCTTTGTTTCTCTCGATCTTTTTCGATGAATCTGTAAGGAACGCTGAAGATTATGAATCTTACACATATAATTGGTGAAAATACGAAATTTTTTCACTTTCGCTTCCGGGCCATTTTGGACTCAAATTCCATAGGTGTTAACATAGGAACTTTTTTCCCCTTTGAGACAGGGTCGTTAACTCGATCTGAAAAGTTGTTTTCTCGTTTTAGTATCATACCATATCAAGTAAGGATTGTCCTAAGCTTAAAATATTGAAGAAAAAAAACATTTACTCGTGTCGATAAGACTTCACAACCTCAACCCTTATGGAAAGACCCTCATGGAGGCACCCGAATCAGTATCGGAAAAACCTTTGTTTCTCTCAATATTTTTCGACGAATCTGTAAGGAACGGTCAAGATTAAGAACCTTCCACATATAATTGGTGAAAATACGAATTTTTTTCACTTGCGCTTCCGGGCCATTTTGCACTCAAATTCCATAGGTGTTAACATAGGAACTTTTTTCCCCTTAGGGACAGGGTCGTTAACTCGATCTGAAAAGTTGTTTTCTCGTTTTAGTATCATACCATATCCACTAAACATTGTCCTAAGTGAAAAATATGTTAGAAAAAAAACATTTACTCGTGTCGATAAGACTTCACAACCTCAACCCTTATGAAAAGACCCTCATGGAGGCACCCGAATCACCATCGGAAAAACCATTGTTGCTCTTGATCTTTTTCGACGAATCTGTAAGGAACGCTCAAGATTAAGAATCTTACACATATAATTGGTGAAAATACGAATTTTTTTCAGTTTCGCTTCCGGGCCATTTTGGACTCAAATTCCATAGGTGTTAACATAATAACTTTTTTCCCCAGGGTCGTTAACTCGATCTGAAAAGTTGTTTTCTCGCTTTAGTATCATACCATATCCACTAAGGATTGTCCTAAACTTAAAATATGGAAGAAAAAAAACATTTACTCGTGTCGACAAGACTTCACAACCTCAACCCTTATGAAAAGACCCTCATGGAGGCACCCGAATCACCATCGGAAAAACCATTGTTTCTCTCGATCTTTTTCGACGAATCTGTAAGGAACGCTCAAGATGAAGAATCTTACACATATAATTGGTGAAAATACGAAATTTTTTCACTTTCGCTTCCTGGCCATTTTGGACTCAAATTCCATAGGTGTTAACATAGGAACTTTTTTCCCCTTTGAGACAGGGTCGTTAACTCGATCTGAAAAGTTGTTTTCTCGTTTTAGTATCATACCAAATCAAGTAAGGATTGTCCTAAGCTTAAAATATGGAAGAAAAAAAACATTTACTCGTGTCGATAAGACTTCACAACCTCAACCCTTATGGAAAGACCCTCATGGAGGCACCCGAATCAGTATCGGAAAAACCTTTGTTTCTCTCGATATTTTTCGACGAATCTGTAAGGAACGGTCAAGATTAAGAACCTTACACATATAATTGGTGAAAATACGAATTTTTTTCACTTTCGCTTCCGGGCCATTTTGCACTCAAATTCCATAGGTGTTAACATAGGAACTTTTTTCCCCTTAGGGACAGGGTCGTTAACTCGATCTGAAAAGTGGTTTTCTCGTTTTAGTATAATACCATATCCACTAAACATTGTCCTAAGCTTAAAATATGGAAGAAAAAAAATATTTACTCGTGTCGATAAGACTTCACAACCTCAACCCTTATGAAAAGACCCTCATGGAGGCACCCGAATCACCATCGGAAAAACCATTGTTGCTCTGGATCTTTTTCGACGAATCTGTAAGGAACGCTCAAGATTAAGAATCTTACACATATAATAGGTCAAAATACGAATTTTTTTCAGTTTCGCTTCCGGGCCATTTTGGACTCAAATTCCATAGGTGTTAACATAGGAACTTTTTTCCCCTTTGAGACAATGTCGTTAACTTGATCTGAAAAGTTGATTTCTCGTTTTAGTATCATACCATATCTACTAAGGATTGTCCTAAGCTTAAAATATGGAAGAAAAAAAACATTTACTCGTGTCGATAAGACTTCACAACCTCAACCCTTATGAAAAGACCCTCGTGTTGGGACCCAAATCAATATCGGAAAAACCTTTGTTTCTCTCGATCTTTTTCGATGAATCTGTAAGGAACGCTGAAGATTATGAATCTTACACATATAATTGGTGAAAATACGAAATTTTTTCACTTTCGCTTCCGGGCCATTTTGGACTCAAATTCCATAGGTGTTAACATAGGAACTTTTTTCCCCTTTGAGACAGGGTCGTTAACTCGATCAGAAAAGTTGTTTTCTCGTTTTAGTATCATACCAAATCAAGTAAGGATTGTCCTAAGCTTAAAATATGGAAGAAAAAAAACATTTACTCGTGTCGATAAGACTTCACAACCTCAACCCTTATGGAAAGACCCTCATGGAGGCACCCGAATCAGTATCGGAAAAACCTTTGTTTCTCTCGATATTTTTCGACGAATCTATAAGGAACGGTCAAGATTAAGAACCTTCCACATATAATTGGTGAAAATACGAATTTTTTTCACTTTCGCTTCCGGGCCATTTTGCACTCAAATTCCAAAGGTGTTAACATAGGAACTTTTTTCCCCTTAGGGACAGGGTCGTTAACTCGATCTGAAAAGTTGTTTTCTCGTTTTAGTATCATACCATAACCACTAAACATTGTCCTAAGTGAAAAATATGTTAGAAAAAAAACATTTACTCGTGTCGATAAGACTTCACAACCTCAACCCTTATGAAAAGACCCTCATGGAGGCACCCGAATCACCATCGGAAAAACCATTGTTGCTCTGGATCTTTTTTGACGAATCTGTAAGGAACGCTCAAGATTAAGAATCTTACACATATAATTGGTGAAAATACGAATTTTTTTAAGTTTCGCTTCCGGGCCATTTTGGACTCAAATTCCATAGGTGTTAACATAATAACTTTTTTCCCCAGGGTCGTTAACTCGATCTGAAAAGTTGTTTTCTCGCTTTAGTATCATACCATATCCACTAAGGATTGTCCTAAACTTAAAATATGGAAGAAAAAAAACATTTACTCGTGTCGACAAGACTTCACAACCTCAACCCTTATGAAAAGACCCTCATGGAGGCACCCGAATCACCATCGGAAAAACCATTGTTTCTCTCGATCTTTTTCGACGAATCTGTAAGGAACGCTCAAGATTAAGAATCTTACACATATAATTGGTGAAAATACGAAATTTTTTCACTTTCGCTTCCTGGCCATTTTGGACTCAAATTCCATAGGTGTTAACATAGGAACTTTTTTCCCCTTTGAGACAGGGTCGTTAACTCGATCTGAAAAGTTGTTTTCTCGTTTTAGTATCATACCAAATCAAGTAAGGATTGTCCTAAGCTTAAAATATAGAAGAAAAAAAACATTTACTCGTGTCGATAAGACTTCACAACCTCAACCCTTATGGAAAGACCCTCATGGAGGCACCCGAATCAGTATCGGAAAAACCTTTGTTTCTCTCGATATTTTTCGACGAATCTGTAAGGAACGGTCAAGATTAAGAACCTTACACATATAATTGGTGAAAATACGAATTTTTTTCACTTTCGCTTCCGGGCCATTTTGCACTCAAATTCCATAGGTGTTAACATAGGAACTTTTTTCCCCTTAGGGACAGGGTCGTTAACTCGATCTGAAATGTTGTTTTCTCGTTTTAGTATAATACCATATCCACTAAACATTGTCCTAAGCTTAAAATATGTTAGAAAAAAAACATTTACTCGTGTCGATAAGACTTCACAACCTCAACCCTTATGAAAAGACCCTCATGGAGGCACCCGAATCACCATCGGAAAAACCATTGTTGCTCTGGATCTTTTTCGACGAATCTGTAAGGAACGCTCAAGATTAAGAATCTTACACATATAATAGGTGAAAATACGAATTTTTTTCAGTTTCGCTTCCGGGCAATTTTGGACTCAAATTCCATAGGTGTTAACATAGGAACTTTTTTCCCCTTTGAGACAATGTCGTTAACTTGATCTGAAAAGTTGTTTTCTCGTTTTAGTATCATACCATATCTACTAAGGATTGTCCTAAGCTTAAAATATGGAAGAAAAAAAACATTTACTCGTGTCGATAAGACTTCACAACCTCAACCCTTATGAAAAGACCCTCGTGTTGGGACCCAAATCAATATCGGAAAAACCATTGTTTCTCTCGATCTTTTTAGATGAATCTATAAGGAACGCTGAAGATTATGAATCTTACACATATAATTGGTGAAAATACGAAATTTTTTCACTTTCGCTTCCGGGCCATTTTGGACTCAAATTCCATAGGTGTTAACATAGGAAATTTTTTCCCCTTTGAGACAGGGTCGTTAACTCGATCTGAAAAGTTGTTTTCTCATTTTAGTATCATACCATATCCAGTAAGGATTGTCCTAAGCTTAAAATATGGAAGAAAAAAAACATTTACTCGTGTCGATAAGACTTCACAACCTCAACCCTTATGTAAAGACCCTCATGGAGGCACCCGAATCACCATCGGAAAAACCATTGTTTCTCTCGATCTTTTTCGACGAATCTGTAAGGAACGCTCAAGATTAAGAATCTTACACATATAATTTGTGAAAATACAAATTTTTTCACTTTCGCTTCCGGGCCATTTTGCACTCAAATTCCACAGGTGTTAACATAGGAACTTTTTTCCCCTTTGATACAGGGTCGTTAACTCAATCTGAAAAGTTCTTTTCTCGTTTTAGTATCATACCATATCCACTAAAGATTATCCTAAGCATAAATTATGGAAGAAAAAAAACATTTACTCGTGTCGACAAGACTTCACAACCTCAACCCTTAGGAAAAGACCCTCGTGGAGGCACCCGAATCACTATCTTAAAAACCTTTGTTTCTTTCGATGTTCTTCGGCGAATCTATAAGGAAACGCTCAAGTTTAAGCATTTTACACATATAAATGGTTAAAATAAGGATTTTTTTCACTTTCGCTACCGGGCCATTTTGCACTCAAATTCCATAGGTGTTCACATAGGAACTTTTTTCCCCTTTGAGACAGGGTCGTTAAATCGTTCTGAAAAGTTGTTTTCTCATTTTAGTATCATACCATATCCACTAAAGATTGTCCTAAGCTTAAAATATGGAAGACAAAAAAGATTTACTCGTGTCGACAAGACTTCACAACCTCAACCCTTATGGAAAGACCCTCGTGGAGGCACCCGAATCACTATCTGAAAAACCTTTGTTTCTTTCGATGTTTTTCGACGAATCTGTAAGGAACGCAGAAGTTTAAGAATCTTACATATATAAATGCTTAAAATACGAATTTTTTTCACTTTCGCTTCCGGGCCATTTTGCACTCAAATTCCATACGTGTTAACATAGGAACTTTTTTCCCCATTGAGACATGGTCGTTAACTCGATCTGAAAAGTAGTTTTCTCATTTTAGTATCCTACCATATCAACTAAAGATTGTCCTAAGCTTAAAATATGGAAGAAAAAAAACATTTACTCGTGTCGACACGACTTCACAACCTCAACCCTTATGAAAAGATCCTCATCTAGTAACCCGAATCACTTAACCCTTTGTTTCTTTCGATGTTTTTCGACGAATCTGTAAGGAAACTCTCAAGTTTAAGAATCTTACACATATAAATGGTTAAAATATGAATTTTTTTCACTTTTGCTTCCGGGCCATTTTGCACTCAAATTCCATAGGTGTTAACATAGGAACTTTTTTCCCCTTTGAGACAAGGTCGTTAACTCGATCTGAAAAGTTGTTTTCTCGTTTTAGTATCATACCATATCCACTAAGGATTGTCCAAAGCTTAAAATATGGAAGAAAAAAAATATTTACTCGTGTTGATAAGACTTCACAACCTCAACCCTTATGAAAAGACCCTCGTGGAGGCACCCGAATCACTATCTTAAAAACCTTTGTTTCTTTCGATGTTTTTTGATGAATCTGTAAGGAAACGCTCAAGTTTAACAATCTTACACATATAAATGGTTAAAATACAAATTTTTTTCACTTTCACTTCCGGGTCATTTTGCACTCAAATTCCATAGTTGTTAACATAGGAACTTTTTTCCCCTTTGAGACATGGTCGCTAACTCGATCTGAAAAGTTGTTTTCTCGTTTTAGTATCATACCATATCAACTAAAGATTGTCCTAGGCTTAAGATATTGAAGAAAAAAAACATTTACTCATGTCGACAAGGCTTCACAACCTCAACCCTTATGGAAAGACCCTCGTGGAGGCACCCGAATCACTATCTGAAAAACCTTTGTTTCTTTCAATGTTTTTCGACGAACCTGTAAGGAAATGCTCAAGTTTAAGAATCTTACACATAAAAATGGTTAAAATATGAATTTTTTTCACTTTCGCTTCCGGGCCTTTTTGCACTCAAATTCCATAGTTGTTAACATAGGAACTTTTTTCCCCTTTGATACAGGGTCGTTAACTCAATCTGAAAAGTTTTTTCTCGTTTTAGTATCATACCCTATCCACTAAGGATTGTCCTATGCTTAAAATATGGAAGAAAAAAAATATTTACTCGTGTTGATAAGACTTCACAACCTCAACCCTTATGAAAACACCCTCATGGAGGCACCCGAATCACTATCGGAAAAACCTTTGTTTCTTTCGATGTTTTTCGACGAATCTATAAGAAAACGCTCAAGTTTAAGAATCTTACACATATAAATGGTTAAAATACGAATTTTTTTCACTTTCGCTTCCGGGCCATTTTGCACTCAAATTCCATGGGTGATAACATAGGAACTTTTTTCCCCTTTGAGACAGGGTCGTTAACTCGTTCTGAAAAGTTGTTTTCTGGTTTTAGTATCACACCATATCCACTAAAGATTGTCCTAAGCTTAAAATATGGAAGAAAAAAAAACATTTACTCGTATCGACAAGATTTCACAACCTCAACCCTTATGAAAAGACTCTCGAGGAGGCACCCGAATCACTATCTGAAAAACCTTTATTTCTTTCGATGTTTTTCGACGAATCTGTAAGGAAACGCTCAAGTTTAAGAATCTTACACATAGAAATTGTTAAAATACGAATTTTTTTCACTTTCGCTTTCAGGCCATTTTGCACTCAAATTCCCTAGGTGTTAACATAGGAACTTTTTTCCCCTTTGAGACTGGGTCGTTAACTCGATCTGAAAAGTTGTTTTCTCGTTTTCGTATCATACCATATCAACTAAAGATTTTCCTAAGCTTAAAATATGGATGAAAAAAAAAATATTTACTCATGTCGATAAGACCTCACAACCTCAACCCTATCGAAAAAAACCCTCATGGAGGCACCCAAATCATTATGTGAAATACCTTTGTTTCTATCGATCTTTTTCAACGAATCTGTATGAAATGCTCAAGTTTGATGAATCTTACACATATGATTGGTTATAATACGAAACTTATTCACTTTCGCTTCCGGACCATCTTGCAGTCAAATTCCATAGGTTTTAACAATGGAACTTTATACCCCTTTGAGACACGGTCGTTAACTCGATTTGAAAAGTTGTTTTCTCATTTTAGTATCATATCATATCCACTAAAGATTGTCCTAAGTCTAAAATATGGAAGAAAAAAAACATTTACTCATGTCGATAAGACCTCACAACCTCAACCCTTTCGAAAAGAACCTAATGGAGGCGCCCAAATCATTATATGAAATACCTTTGTTTCTTTCGATCTTTTTCAACGAATCTATAAGGAACGCTCAAGTTTGATGAATCTTACATATATGATTGGTTAAAATACAAATTTATTCCCTTTCACTTCCGGGCCATTTTGCAGTGAAATTCCATAGGTGTTAACATAGGAATTTTTTTTCCCTTTGATATAGGGTCGTTAACTCGATCATAAAAGTTGGTTTCTTAATTCAGTATCATACCATATCCACTAAAGATTGTCCTAAGCTTAAAATATGGAAGAAAAAAAATATTTACTGTTGTCGATGAGACCTCAACACGTCAACCCTTTCGAGTAGACCCTCATAGACGCACCCAAATCATTATGTGAAAAACCTTTGTTTCTTTCGATGTTTTTCAACGAATCTATAAGGAACGCTCAAGTTTGATGTATCTTAGACATATAATTTGTTAAAATAAGAAACTTATTCACTTTCGCTTCCGATTGAGGTTGAATTCTTATCAACACGAGTAAATATTTTTCTTTCGAACATATTTTAAGCTTTGGACAATCTATAGTGGATATGTTATGATACTAAAACAAGAAAACAACTTTTCAAATCGAGTTAACGACCCTGTCTCAAAGTGGAAAAAAGTTCCTATGTTAACACCTATGAAATTTGTTTGCAAAATGGCCCTGAAGCGAAACTGAATAAGTTTCGTATTTTAACCAATCATATGTGTAAGATTCATCAAACTTGAGCGTTCCTTACAAATTCTTTGAAAAAGATCGGAAGAAAACAAAGGTTTTTCACAGAATTATTTGGGTGCCTCCATGAGGGTCTACTCGACAGGGTTGAGGTTGTGAGGTCTTATCGACACGAGTAAATTATTTTTTTCTTCCATATTTTAAGCTTAGGACAATCTTTAGTGGATATGGTCTGATACTAAAATGAGAAAATAACTTTTCAGATCGAGTTAACGACCCTTTCTCAAAGGGGAAAAAAGTTTCTATGTTAACACCTATAGAATTTGACTGCAAAATGGCCCGGAAGGGAAAGTGAATAAGTTTCATATTTTAACCAATCATATGTGTAAGATTCATCAAACTTGAGCTTCCCTAACAGATTCGTCTAAAAAGATCGAAAGAAACCAAGGTGTTTCACATAATGATTTGGGTGCCTCCATGAGGGTCTACTCGACAGGGTTGAGGTTGTGAGGTCTTATCGACGCGAGTAAATGTTTTTTTTTTTCTTCCATATTATAAGCTTAATACAATCTTTAGTGGATATGGTATGATACTAAAACGAGAAAACAACTTTTCAGATCTTGTTAACGACCCTGTCTAAAAGGAGAAAAAAAAAGTTCCTATGTTAACACCTATGGAATTTGACTGCAAAATTACCCGGAAGCGAAAGTGAATATGTTTCGTATTTTAACCAATCAACTTCCGGGTCTATCGGCCCGGTAGCAGTAGATCTTATGATAAGACCTCAAGAAACAACTGGTTGAAAAAGTTGTCTTCTCATAATTATTCAACCGTGTTGGGGAGACCCTCACAACGCTCAAGCTTTTTCCATTTAAGCATCTCAGCTACATGCATCATTTATTGAAATTTTGTTGTACCTCTCTACCGTAGTAGAAAGTTTGAATGACAAGTTTTTCAAACCAAGAATTTCATGAAGGATAACCTTGTACTATACTTACGAATGATGTGGTCCCCCCAACCAAAAAGAACTCTCGTAAGCTTGGCGTAGATTTCTACATGTTTGTTGGCGCCATGTTGGAGTCATTGGCATGTGTGACTTTTACCGCCATCATATACATAGCATTACCAAAAAGTTTCATCGATGCATCTATGATAGTGCCTCGACACAAGGGCTGTCCTATCCAAACTAATTAGTTTGAAGACATTATTGAAATTTTAAAATTCTGAAAATCAAATTTGTATAGAATTGAACCTTTAACCTTAGAAAAGATAAGGAACGTTTTTATTTATAAAATTATTTATTACATTAACTCGAAGGCATTATTCCAATTATACATTAACCGGAAGGCTTTGAGAGATTCAAAATACATGTAAATACCTTGGTCTCGACATGTCCAAATGCAGTTATGATGAGCACATTGTTCGTTAAACCAATCCCATTTGGCTGTCCAAAAAACATCCCCACTAGCTTGTCCATATTTGCTGCTAAAATGGCACCAAAACAATGTAGTGATCCAAAAATTTTCCTTAAAACTCCAGTTGTAATTATCTCCAATGCGGAGTACGTGCTCGCCTAGATCGTCATCTTTTGACTTGCAATGAACATTTACAGTTGAAGCAGTCATCTCATTTAAAATATTCACTTTCCATTGGACAAACGGTAATTGTAGCTTAGATTCTGCCAAACAAGACGGTGATTGTAGCTTAGATTCTGCAAAACAAAACCTCATCATAGTGTTCGATGTCAAAGAAACCAACACGATTAAACAGAACATGCTTAGAGACTTCATTTTTTTCTCGAAGATCGCTCAATCTTTTTTGCAAATGTATTTGAATTCTACCTCTTATATACATAAATACATATACCTAAACTGAGGCCGTAGTTAAATTTTAACTACAATTAGTTAAAAATGTGTTGTAACGACCTCGGAAAGGAAAAAAAAGGGAAAGAAAGAGAAAACGAAAAAAAAAAAAAAAAAAAAAAAAAACTCAGTCGCCGGAAAACTCGTTAGTTTTCCAGCGACCGCCGAGTTTCGCGGACCCCACGCGAAACAACGGCCACACCACGCCCAGCCTTCAACCCACGACTCCCAGCACCTATCAGAGTACCTGCACCGGGAGAAAAGAAAGAAAATACGAGAGAGAGAGAGAGAGATTTCGGATAAACGTCTGCGAGTTTCCAGTTTCTCCGACAAGCCCCCAAACCACCCGAAAATCGACACCAAACGATCAGTTACCACCACGAGAAGGATCCCTAACGAAAGCACAATAACACAAGGTACGTTTTGTGCTTTTTTTTTCGTAAGCGCCGTCGTCGGTAACCGAGGTCGGAAATTGGGTTTTCCTAATCGTTCTTAGATCTGTGGTTTTAGGAACTTTTAGGCCGCAAAACTCCCAGAAAGGAAAGAAGGACAACAAGTAAAGAGGAAAAGGAAGAAAGAGGACCGAAATCGGCAACAGAAACGCCGCGGGAAGAAACCTCAACCTTGTCTAGTAGACCCTCATGAAGAAACCCAAATAATTACGTGAAAAACTTTTGTTTCTTTCGATCTTTTTCAACCAATCTAAAGGAACGCCCAAGTTTGATGAATCTTACACATATGATTTGTTAAAATATGAAACTTATTCACTTTTGCTTCCGGGCAATTTTGCACTCAAATTCCATAGGTGTTAACATAGGAACTTTTTTCCCCTTTGAGATTGGGTCGTTAACTCGATCTGAAAAGTTGTTTTCTCGTTTTAGTATCATACCATATCCACTAAAGATTGTCCTAAGATTAAAATATGAAAGAAAAAAAATATTTACTCGTGTCGATAAGACCACACAACCTCAACCCTATCGAAAAGACACTCATGGAGGCACCCAAATCATTATGTGAAAAGCCTTTGTTTCTTTCGATCTTTTTCAAAGAATCTATAAGGAACCCTCAAGTTTGATGAATCTTACACATATAATTGGTGAAAATACGAAACTTATTCACTTTCGCCCCCGGACCATTTTGCAGTGAAATTCCGTAAGTGTTCACGTAGGAACTTTTTTCCACTTTGATACAGGGTCGTTAACTTGATCTGAAAAGTTGTTTTCTCGTTTTAGTATCATATCGTATCCACTAAAGATTGTCCTAAGCTTAAAATATGGAAGAAAAAAAAAACATTTACTCGTGTCGATAAGACCTCACAACCTCAACCCTATCGAAAAAACCCTCATGGAGGCACCCAAATCTTTATGTGAAAAACCTTTGTTTCTTTCGATCTTTTTCAAAGGATCTATAAGGAACCCTCAAGTTTGATGAATCTTACACATATAATTGGTGAAAATACGAAACTTATTCACTTTCGCCCCCGGACTATTTTGCAGTCTAATTCCGTAAGTGTTCACGTAGGAACTTTTTTCCACTTTGATACAGGGTCGTTAACTTGATCTGAAAAGTTGTTTTCTCGTTTTAGTATCATACCATATCCACTAAAGATTGTCCTAAGCTTAAAATATGGAAGAAAAAAAAAACATTTACTCGTGTCGATAAGACCTCACAACCTCAACCCTATCGAAAAAACCCTCATGGAGGCACCCAAATCTTTATGTGAAAAACCTTTGTTTCTTTCGATCTTTTTCAAAGGATCTATAAGGAACCCTCAAGTTTGATGAATCTTACACATATAATTGGTGAAAATACGAAACTTATTCACTTTCGCCCCCGGACCATTTTGCAGTGAAATTCCGTAAGTGTTCACGTAGGAACTTTTTTCCACTTTGAGAAAGGGTCGTTAACTCGATCTGAAAAGTTATTTTCTCATTTTAGTATCAGACCATATCCACTAAAGATTGTCCTAAGCTTAAAATATGGAAGAAAAAAATAATTTACTCGTGTCGATAAGACCTCACAACCTCAACCCTGTCGAGTAGACCCTCATGGAGGCACCCAAATAATTCTGTGAAAAAACCTTTGTTTTCTTCCGATCTTTTTCAAAGAATTTGTAAGGAACGCTCAAGTTTGATGAATCTTACACATATGATTGGTTAAAATACGAAACTTATTCAGTTTCGCTTCAGGGCCATTTTGCAAACAAATTTCATAGGTGTTAACATAGGAACTTTTTTCCACTTTGAGACAGGGTCGTTAACTCGATTTGAAAAGTTGTTTTCTCGTTTTAGTATCATACCATATCCACTAAAGATTGTCCTAAGCTTAAAATATGGAAGAAAAAAAATATTTACTGTTGTCGATGAGACCTCAACACGTCAACCCTTTCGAGTAGACCCTCATAGACGCACCCAAATCATTATGTGAAAAACCTTTGTTTCTTTCGATGTTTTTCAACGAATCTATAAGGAACGCTCAAGTTTGATGTATCTTAGACATATAATTTGTTAAAATAAGAAACTTATTCACTTTCGCTTCCGATTGAGGTTGAATTCTTATCAACACGAGTAAATATTTTTCTTTCTAACATATTTTAAGCTTTGGACAATCTATAGTGGATATGTTATGATACTAAAACAAGAAAACAACTTTTCAAATCGAGTTAACGACCCTGTCTCAAAGTGGAAAAAAGTTCCTATGTTAACACTTATGAAATTTGTTTGCAAAATGGCCCTGAAGCGAAACTGAATAAGTTTCGTATTTTAACCAATCATATGTGTAAGATTCATCAAACTTGAGCGTTCCTTACAAATTCTTTGAAAAAGATCGGAAGAAAACAAAGGTTTTTCACAGAATTATTTGGGTGCCTCCATGAGGGTCTACTCGACAGGGTTGAGGTTGTGAGGTCTTATCGACACGAGTAAATTATTTTTTTCTTCCATATTTTAAGCTTAGGACAATCTTTAGTGGATATGGTCTGATACTAAAATGAGAAAATAACTTTTCAGATCGAGTTAACGACCCTTTCTCAAAGGGGAAAAAAGTTTCTATATTAACACCTATAGAATTTGACTGCAAAATGGCCCGGAAGGGAAAGTGAATAAGTTTCATATTTTAACCAATCATATGTGTAAGATTCATCAAACTTGAGCTTCCCTAACAGATTCGTCTAAAAAGATCGAAAGAAACCAAGGTGTTTCACATAATGATTTGGGTGCCTCCATGAGGGTCTACTCGACAGGGTTGAGGTTGTGAGGTCTTATCGACGCGAGTAAATGTTTTTTTTTTTCTTCCATATTATAAGCTTAATACAATCTTTAGTGGATATGGTATGATACTAAAACGAGAAAACAACTTTTCAGATCTTGTTAACGACCCTGTCTAAAAGGAGAAAAAAAAAGTTCCTATGTTAACACCTATGGAATTTGACTGCAAAATTACCCGGAAGCGAAAGTGAATATGTTTCGTATTTTAACCAATCAACTTCCGGGTCTATCGGCCCGGTAGCAGTAGATCTTATGATAAGACCTCAAGAAACAACTGGTTGAAAAAGTTGTCTTCTCATAATTATTCAACCGTGTTGGGGAGACCCTCACAACGCTCAAGCTTTTTCCATTTAAGCATCTCAGCTACATGCATCATTTATTGAAATTTTGTTGTACCTCTCTACCGTAGTAGAAAGTTTGAATGACAAGTTTTTCAAACCAAGAATTTCATGAAGGATAACCTTGTACTATACTTACGAATGATGTGGTCCCCCCAACCAAAAAGAACTCTCGTAAGCTTGGCGTAGATTTCTACATGTTTGTTGGCGCCATGTTGGAGTCATTGGCATGTGTGACTTTTACCGCCATCATATACATAGCATTACCAAAAAGTTTCATCGATGCATCTATGATAGTGCCTCGACACAAGGGCTGTCCTATCCAAACTAATTAGTTTGAAGACATTATTGAAATTTTAAAATTCTGAAAATCAAATTTGTATAGAATTGAACCTTTAACCTTAGAAAAGATAAGGAACGTTTTTATTTATAAAATTATTTATTACATTAACTCGAAGGCATTATTCCAATTATACATTAACCGGAAGGCTTTGAGAGATTCAAAATACATGTAAATACCTTGGTCTCGACATGTCCAAATGCAGTTATGATGAGCACATTGTTCGTTAAACCAATCCCATTTGGCTGTCCAAAAAACATCCCCACTAGCTTGTCCATATTTGCTGCTAAAATGGCACCAAAACAATGTAGTGATCCAAAAATTTTCCTTAAAACTCCAGTTGTAATTATCTCCAATGCGGAGTACGTGCTCGCCTAGATCGTCATCTTTTGACTTGCAATGAACATTTACAGTTGAAGCAGTCATCTCATTTAAAATATTCACTTTCCATTGGACAAACGGTAATTGTAGCTTAGATTCTGCCAAACAAGACGGTGATTGTAGCTTAGATTCTGCAAAACAAAACCTCATCATAGTGTTCGATGTCAAAGAAACCAACACGATTAAACAGAACATGCTTAGAGACTTCATTTTTTTCTCGAAGATCGCTCAATCTTTTTTGCAAATGTATTTGAATTCTACCTCTTATATACATAAATACATATACCTAAACTGAGGCCGTAGTTAAATTTTAACTACAATTAGTTAAAAATGTGTTGTAACGACCTCGGAAAGGAAAAAAAAGGGAAAGAAAGAGAAAACGAAAAAAAAAAAAAAAAAAACTCAGTCGCCGGAAAACTCGTTAGTTTTCCAGCGACCGCCGAGTTTCGCGGACCCCACGCAAAACAACGGCCACACCACGCCCAGCCTTCAACCCACGACTCCCAGCACCTATCAGAATACCTGCACCGGGAGAAAAGAAAGAAAATACGAGAGAGAGAGAGAGAGATTTCGGATAAACGTCTGCGAGTTTCCAGTTTCTCCGACAAGCCCCCAAACCACCCGAAAATCGACACCAAACGATCAGTTACCACCACGAGAAGGATCCCTAACGAAAGCACAATAACACAAGGTACGTTTTGTGCTTTTTTTTTCGTAAGCGCCGTCGTCGGTAACCGAGGTCGTAAATTGGGTTTTCCTAATCGTTCTTAGATCTGTGGTTTTAGGAACTTTTAGGCCGCAAAACTCCCAGAAAGGAAAGAAGGACAACAAGTAAAGAGGAAAAGGAAGAAAGAGGACCGAAATCGGCAACAGAAACGCCGCGGGAAGAAACCTCAACCTTGTCTAGTAGACCCTCATGAAGAAACCCAAATAATTACGTGAAAAACTTTTGTTTCTTTCGATCTTTTTCAACCAATCTAAAGGAACGCCCAAGTTTGATGAATCTTACACATATGATTTGTTAAAATATGAAACTTATTCACTTTTGCTTCCGGGCAATTTTGCACTCAAATTCCATAGGTGTTAACATAGGAACTTTTTTCCCCTTTGAGATTGGGTCGTTAACTCGATCTGAAAAGTTGTTTTCTCGTTTTAGTATCATACCATATCCACTAAAGATTGTCCTAAGATTAAAATATGAAAGAAAAAAAATATTTACTCGTGTCGATAAGACCACACAACCTCAACCCTATCGAAAAGACACTCATGGAGGCACCCAAATCATTATGTGAAAAGCCTTTGTTTCTTTCGATCTTTTTCAAAGAATCTATAAGGAACCCTCAAGTTTGATGAATCTTACACATATAATTGGTGAAAATACGAAACTTATTCACTTTCGCCCCCGGACCATTTTGCAGTGAAATTCCGTAAGTGTTCACGTAGGAACTTTTTTCCACTTTGATACAGGGTCGTTAACTTGATCTGAAAAGTTGTTTTCTCGTTTTAGTATCATATCGTATCCACTAAAGATTGTCCTAAGCTTAAAATATGGAAGAAAAAAAAAACATTTACTCGTGTCGATAAGACCTCACAACCTCAACCCTATCGAAAAAACCCTCATGGAGGCACCCAAATCTTTATGTGAAAAACCTTTGTTTCTTTCGATCTTTTTCAAAGGATCTATAAGGAACCCTCAAGTTTGATGAATCTTACACATATAATTGGTGAAAATACGAAACTTATTCACTTTCGCCCCCGGACCATTTTGCAGTGAAATTCCGTAAGTGTTCACGTAGGAAGTTTTTTCCACTTTGATACAGGGTCGTTAACTTGATCTGAAAAGTTGTTTTCTCGTTTTAGTATCATACCATATCCACTAAAGATTGTCCTAAGCTTAAAATATGGAAGAAAAAAAAAACATTTACTCGTGTCGATAAGACCTCACAACCTCAACCCTATCGAAAAGACCCTCATGGAGGCACCCAAATCTTTATGTGAAAAACCTTTCTATCTTTCGATCTTTTTCAACGAATCTGTATGGAACGCTCAAGTTTGATGAATCTTACACATATGATTGGTTAAAATACGAAACTTATTCACTTTTGCTTCCGGGCAATTTTGCACTCAAATTCCATAGGTGTTAACATAGGAACTTTTTTCCCCTTTGAGACTGGGTCGTTAACTCGATCTGAAAAGTTGTTTTCTCGTTTTAGTATCATACCATATCCACTAAAGATTGTCCTAAGTCTAAAATATGGAAGAAAAAAAACATTTACTCATGTCGATAAGACCTCACAACCTCAACCCTTTCGAAAAGAACCTAATGGAGGCGCCCAAATCATTATATGAAATACCTTTGTTTCTTTCGATCTTTTTCAACGAATCTATAAGGAACGCTCAAGTTTGATGAATCTTACATATATGATTGGTTAAAATACAAATTTATTCCCTTTCGCGTCCGGGCCATTTTGCAGTGAAATTCCATAGGTGTTAACATAGGAATTTTTTTTCCCTTTGATATAGGGTCGTTAACTCGATCATAAAAGTTGGTTTCTTAATTCAGTATCATACCATATCCACTAAAGATTGTCCTAAGCTTAAAATATGGAAGAAAAAAAATATTTACTGTTGTCGATGAGACCTCAACACGTCAACCCTTTCGAGTAGACCCTCATAGACGCACCCAAATCATTATGTGAAAAACCTTTGTTTCTTTCGATGTTTTTCAACGAATCTATAAGGAACGCTCAAGTTTGATGTATCTTAGACATATAATTTGTTAAAATAAGAAACTTATTCACTTTCGCTTCCGATTGAGGTTGAATTCTTATCAACACGAGTAAATATTTTTCTTTCTAACATATTTTAAGCTTTGGACAATCTATAGTGGATATGTTATGATACTAAAACAAGAAAACAACTTTTCAAATCGAGTTAACGACCCTGTCTCAAAGTGGAAAAAAGTTCCTATGTTAACACCTATGAAATTTGTTTGCAAAATGGCCCTGAAGCGAAACTGAATAAGTTTCGTATTTTAACCAATCATATGTGTAAGATTCATCAAACTTGAGCGTTCCTTACAAATTCTTTGAAAAAGATCGGAAGAAAACAAAGGTTTTTCACAGAATTATTTGGGTGCCTCCATGAGGGTCTACTCGACAGGGTTGAGGTTGTGAGGTCTTATCGACACGAGTAAATTATTTTTTTCTTCCATATTTTAAGCTTAGGACAATCTTTAGTGGATATGGTCTGATACTAATATGAGAAAATAACTTTTCAGATCGAGTTAACGACCCTTTCTCAAAGGGGAAAAAAGTTTCTATGTTAACACCTATAGAATTTGACTGCAAAATGGCCCGGAAGGGAAAGTGAATAAGTTTCATATTTTAACCAATCATATGTGTAAGATTCATCAAACTTGAGCTTCCCTAACAGATTCGTCTAAAAAGATCGAAAGAAACCAAGGTGTTTCACATAATGATTTGGGTGCCTCCATGAGGGTCTACTCGACAGGGTTGAGGTTGTGAGGTCTTATCGACGCGAGTAAATGTTTTTTTTTCTTCCATATTATAAGCTTAATACAATCTTTAGTGGATATGGTATGATACTAAAACGAGAAAACAACTTTTCAGATCTTGTTAACGACCCTGTCTAAAAGGAGAAAAAAAAAGTTCCTATGTTAACACCTATGGAATTTGACTGCAAAATTACCCGGAAGCGAAAGTGAATATGTTTCGTATTTTAACCAATCAACTTCCGGGTCTATCGGCCCGGTAGCAGTAGATCTTATGATAAGACCTCAAGAAACAACTGGTTGAAAAAGTTGTCTTCTCATAATTATTCAACCCTGTTGGGGAGACCCTCACAACGCTCAAGCTTTTTCCATTTAAGCATCTCAGCTACATGCATCATTTATTGAAATTTTGTTGTACCTCTCTACCGTAGTAGAAAGTTTGAATGACAAGTTTTTCAAACCAAGAATTTCATGAAGGATAACCTTGTACTATACTTACGAATGATGTGGTCCCCCCAACCAAAAAGAACTCTCGTAAGCTTGGCGTAGATTTCTACATGTTTGTTGGCGCCATGTTGGAGTCATTGGCATGTGTGACTTTTACCGCCATCATATACATAGCATTACCAAAAAGTTTCATCGATGCATCTATGATAGTGCCTCGACACAAGGGCTGTCCTATCCAAACTAATTAGTTTGAAGACATTATTGAAATTTTAAAATTCTGAAAATCAAATTTGTATAGAATTGAACCTTTAACCTTAGAAAAGATAAGGAACGTTTTTATTTATAAAATTATTTATTACATTAACTCGAAGGCATTATTCCAATTATACATTAACCGGAAGGCTTTGAGAGATTCAAAATACATGTAAATACCTTGGTCTCGACATGTCCAAATGCAGTTATGATGAGCACATTGTTCGTTAAACCAATCCCATTTGGCTGTCCAAAAAACATCCCCACTAGCTTGTCCATATTTGCTGCTAAAATGGCACCAAAACAATGTAGTGATCCAAAAATTTTCCTTAAAACTCCAGTTGTAATTATCTCCAATGCGGAGTACGTGCTCGCCTAGATCGTCATCTTTTGACTTGCAATGAACATTTACAGTTGAAGCAGTCATCTCATTTAAAATATTCACTTTCCATTGGACAAACGGTAATTGTAGCTTAGATTCTGCCAAACAAGACGGTGATTGTAGCTTAGATTCTGCAAAACAAAACCTCATCATAGTGTTCGATGTCAAAGAAACCAACACGATTAAACAGAACATGCTTAGAGACTTCATTTTTTTCTCGAAGATCGCTCAATCTTTTTTGCAAATGTATTTGAATTCTACCTCTTATATACATAAATACATATACCTAAACTGAGGCCGTAGTTAAATTTTAACTACAATTAGTTAAAAATGTGTTGTAACGACCTCGGAAAGGAAAAAAAAGGGAAAGAAAGAGAAAACGAAAAAAAAAAAAAAAAAAAAAACTCAGTCGCCGGAAAACTCGTTAGTTTTCCAGCGACCGCCGAGTTTCGCGGACCCCACGCGAAACAACGGCCACACCACGCCCAGCCTTCAACCCACGACTCCCAGCACCTATCAGAATACCTGCACCGGGAGAAGAGAAAGAAAATACGAGAGAGAGAGAGAGAGATTTCGGATAAACGTCTGCGAGTTTCCACTTTCTCCGACAAGCCCCCAAACCACCCGAAAATCGACACCAAACGATCAGTTACCACCACGAGAAGGATCCCTAACGAAAGCACAATAACACAAGGTACGTTTTGTGCTTTTTTTTTCGTAAGCGCCGTCGTCGGTAACCGAGGTCGGAAATTGGGTTTTCCTAATCGTTCTTAGATCTGTGGTTTTAGGAACTTTTAGGCCGCAAAACTCCCAGAAAGGAAAGAAGGACAAGTAAAGAGGAAAAGGAAGAAAGAGGACCGAAATCGGCAACAGAAACGCCGCGGGAAGAAACCTCAACCTTGTCTAGTAGACCCTCATGAAGAAACCCAAATAATTACGTGAAAAACTTTTGTTTCTATCGATCTTTTTCAACCAATCTAAAGGAACGCCCAAGTTTGATGAATCTTACACATATGATTTGTTAAAATATGAAACTTATTCACTTTTGCTTCCGGGCAATTTTGCACTCAAATTCCATAGGTGTTAACATAGGAACTTTTTTCCCCTTTGAGATTGGGTCGTTAACTCGATCTGAAAAGTTGTTTTCTCGTTTTAGTATCATACCATATCCACTAAAGATTGTCCTAAGATTAAAATATGAAAGAAAAAAAATATTTACTCGTGTCGATAAGACCACACAACCTCAACCCTATCGAAAAGACACTCATGGAGGCACCCAAATCATTATGTGAAAAGCCTTTGTTTCTTTCGATCTTTTTCAAAGAATCTATAAGGAACCCTCAAGTTTGATGAATCTTACACATATAATTGGTGAAAATACGAAACTTATTCACTTTCGCCCCCGGACCATTTTGCAGTGAAATTCCGTAAGTGTTCACGTAGGAACTTTTTTCCACTTTGATACAGGGTCGTTAACTTGATCTGAAAAGTTGTTTTCTCGTTTTAGTATCATATCGTATCCACTAAAGATTGTCCTAAGCTTAAAATATGGAAGAAAAAAAAAACATTTACTCGTGTCGATAAGACCTCACAACCTCAACCCTATCGAAAAAACCCTCATGGAGGCACCCAAATCTTTATGTGAAAAACCTTTGTTTCTTTCGATCTTTTTCAAAGGATCTATAAGGAACCCTCAAGTTTGATGAATCTTACACATATAATTGGTGAAAATACGAAACTTATTCACTTTCGCCCCCGGACCATTTTGCAGTGAAATTCCGTAAGTGTTCACGTAGGAACTTTTTTCCACTTTGATACAGGGTCGTTAACTTGATCTGAAAAGTTGTTTTCTCGTTTTAGTATCATACCATATCCACTAAAGATTGTCCTAAGCTTAAAATATGGAAGAAAAAAAAAACATTTACTCGTGTCGATAAGACCTCACAACCTCAACCCTATCGAAAAGACCCTCATGGAGGCACCCAAATCTTTATGTGAAAAACCTTTCTATCTTTCGATCTTTTTCAACGAATCTGTATGGAACGCTCAAGTTTGATGAATCTTACACATATGATTGGTTAAAATACGAAACTTATTCACTTTTGCTTCCGGGCAATTTTGCACTCAAATTCCATAGGTGTTAACATAGGAACTTTTTTCCCCTTTGAGACTGGGTCGTTAACTCGATCTGAAAAGTTGTTTTCTCGTTTTAGTATCATACCATATCCACTAAAGATTGTCCTAAGTCTAAAATATGGAAGAAAAAAAACATTTACTCATGTCGATAAGACCTCACAACCTCAACCCTTTCGAAAAGAACCTAATGGAGGCGCCCAAATCATTATATGAAATACCTTTGTTTCTTTCGATCTTTTTCAACGAATCTATAAGGAACGCTCAAGTTTGATGAATCTTACATATATGATTGGTTAAAATACAAATTTATTCCCTTTCGCGTCCGGGCCATTTTGCAGTGAAATTCCATAGGTGTTAACATAGGAATTTTTTTTCCCTTTGATATAGGGTCGTTAACTCGATCATAAAAGTTGGTTTCTTAATTCAGTATCATACCATATCCACTAAAGATTGTCCTAAGCTTAAAATATGGAAGAAAAAAAATATTTACTGTTGTCGATGAGACCTCAACACGTCAACCCTTTCGAGTAGACCCTCATAGACGCACCCAAATCATTATGTGAAAAACCTTTGTTTCTTTCGATGTTTTTCAACGAATCTATAAGGAACGCTCAAGTTTGATGTATCTTAGACATATAATTTGTTAAAATAAGAAACTTATTCACTTTCGCTTCCGATTGAGGTTGAATTCTTATCAACACGAGTAAATATTTTTCTTTCTAACATATTTTAAGCTTTGGACAATCTATAGTGGATATGTTATGATACTAAAACAAGAAAACAACTTTTCAAATCGAGTTAACGACCCTGTCTCAAAGTGGAAAAAAGTTCCTATGTTAACACCTATGAAATTTGTTTGCAAAATGGCCCTGAAGCGAAACTGAATAAGTTTCGTATTTTAACCAATCATATGTGTAAGATTCATCAAACTTGAGCGTTCCTTACAAATTCTTTGAAAAAGATCGGAAGAAAACAAAGGTTTTTCACAGAATTATTTGGGTGCCTCCATGAGGGTCTACTCGACAGGGTTGAGGTTGTGAGGTCTTATCGACACGAGTAAATTATTTTTTTCTTCCATATTTTAAGCTTAGGACAATCTTTAGTGGATATGGTCTGATACTAAAATGAGAAAATAACTTTTCAGATCGAGTTAACGACCCTTTCTCAAAGGGGAAAAAAGTTTCTATGTTAACACCTATAGAATTTGACTGCAAAATGGCTCGGAAGGGAAAGTGAATAAGTTTCATATTTTAACCAATCATATGTGTAAGATTCATCAAACTTGAGCTTCCCTAACAGATTCGTCTAAAAAGATCGAAAGAAACCAAGGTGTTTCACATAATGATTTGGGTGCCTCCATGAGGGTCTACTCGACAGGGTTGAGGTTGTGAGGTCTTATCGACGCGAGTAAATGTTTTTTTTTTCTTCCATATTATAAGCTTAATACAATCTTTAGTGGATATGGTATGATACTAAAACGAGAAAACAACTTTTCAGATCTTGTTAACGACCCTGTCTAAAAGGAGAAAAAAAAAGTTCCTATGTTAACACCTATGGAATTTGACTGCAAAATTACCCGGAAGCGAAAGTGAATATGTTTCGTATTTTAACCAATCAACTTCCGGGTCTATCGGCCCGGTAGCAGTAGATCTTATGATAAGACCTCAAGAAACAACTGGTTGAAAAAGTTGTCTTCTCATAATTATTCAACCCTGTTGGGGAGACCCTCACAACGCTCAAGCTTTTTCCATTTAAGCATCTCAGCTACATGCATCATTTATTGAAATTTTTTTGTACCTCTCTACCGTAGTAGAAAGTTTGAATGACAAGTTTTTCAAACCAAGAATTTCATGAAGGATAACCTTGTACTATACTTACGAATGATGTGGTCCCCCCAACCAAAAAGAACTCTCGTAAGCTTGGCGTAGATTTCTACATGTTTGTTGGCGCCATGTTGGAGTCATTGGCATGTGTGACTTTTACCGCCATCATATACATAGCATTACCAAAAAGTTTCATCGATGCATCTATGATAGTGCCTCGACACAAGGGCTGTCCTATCCAAACTAATTAGTTTGAAGACATTATTGAAATTTTAAAATTCTGAAAATCAAATTTGTATAGAATTGAACCTTTAACCTTAGAAAAGATAAGGAACGTTTTTATTTATAAAATTATTTATTACATTAACTCGAAGGCATTATTCCAATTATACATTAACCGGAAGGCTTTGAGAGATTCAAAATACATGTAAATACCTTGGTCTCGACATGTCCAAATGCAGTTATGATGAGCACATTGTTCGTTAAACCAATCCCATTTGGCTGTCCAAAAAACATCCCCACTAGCTTGTCCATATTTGCTGCTAAAATGGCACCAAAACAATGTAGTGATCCAAAAATTTTCCTTAAAACTCCAGTTGTAATTATCTCCAATGCGGAGTACGTGCTCGCCTAGATCGTCATCTTTTGACTTGCAATGAACATTTACAGTTGAAGCAGTCATCTCATTTAAAATATTCACTTTCCATTGGACAAACGGTAATTGTAGCTTAGAGTCTGCCAAACAAGACGGTGATTGTAGCTTAGATTCTGCAAAACAAAACCTCATCATAGTGTTCGATGTCAAAGAAACCAACACGATTAAACAGAACATGCTTAGAGACTTCATTTTTTTCTCGAAGATCGCTCAATCTTTTTTGCAAATGTATTTGAATTCTACCTCTTATATACATAAGTACATATACCTAAACTGAGGCCGTAGTTAAATTTTAACTACAATTAGTTAAAAATGTGTTGTAACGACCTCGGAAAGGAAAAAAAAGGGAAAGAAAGAGAAAACGAAAAAAAAAAAAAAAAAAAAAAAAAACTCAGTCGCCGGAAAACTCGTTAGTTTTCCAGCGACCGCCGAGTTTCGCGGACCCCACGCGAAACAACGGCCACACCACGCCCAGCCTTCAACCCACGACTCCCAGCACCTATCAGAATACCTGCACCGGGAGAAAAGAAAGAAAATACGAGAGAGAGAGAGAGAGATTTCGGATAAACGTCTGCGAGTTTCCAGTTTCTCCGACAAGCCCCCAAACCACCCGAAAATCGACACCAAACGATCAGTTACCACCACGAGAAGGATCCCTAACGAAAGCACAATAACACAAGGTACGTTTTGTGCTTTTTTTTTCGTAAGCGCCGTCGTCGGTAACCGAGGTCGGAAATTGGGTTTTCCTAATCGTTCTTAGATCTGTGGTTTTAGGAACTTTTAGGCCGCAAAACTCCCAGAAAGGAAAGAAGGACAACAAGTAAAGAGGAAAAGGAAGAAAGAGGACCGAAATCGGCAACAGAAACGCCGCGGGAAGAAACCTCAACCTTGTCTAGTAGACCCTCATGAAGAAACCCAAATAATTACGTGAAAAACTTTTGTTTCTTTCGATCTTTTTCAACCAATCTAAAGGAACGCCCAAGTTTGATGAATCTTACACATATGATTTGTTAAAATATGAAACTTATTCACTTTTGCTTCCGGGCAATTTTGCACTCAAATTCCATAGGTGTTAACATAGGAACTTTTTTCCCCTTTGAGATTGGGTCGTTAACTCGATCTGAAAAGTTGTTTTCTCGTTTTAGTATCATACCATATCCACTAAAGATTGTCCTAAGATTAAAATATGAAAGAAAAAAAATATTTACTCGTGTCGATAAGACCACACAACCTCAACCCTATCGAAAAGACACTCATGGAGGCACCCAAATCATTATGTGAAAAGCCTTTGTTTCTTTCGATCTTTTTCAAAGAATCTATAAGGAACCCTCAAGTTTGATGAATCTTACACATATAATTGGTGAAAATACGAAACTTATTCACTTTCGCCCCCGGACCATTTTGCAGTGAAATTCCGTAAGTGTTCACGTAGGAACTTTTTTCCACTTTGATACAGGGTCGTTAACTTGATCTGAAAAGTTGTTTTCTCGTTTTAGTATCATATCGTATCCACTAAAGATTGTCCTAAGCTTAAAATATGGAAGAAAAAAAAAACATTTACTCGTGTCGATAAGACCTCACAACCTCAACCCTATCGAAAAAACCCTCATGGAGGCACCCAAATCTTTATGTGAAAAACCTTTGTTTCTTTCGATCTTTTTCAAAGGATCTATAAGGAACCCTCAAGTTTGATGAATCTTACACATATAATTGGTGAAAATACGAAACTTATTCACTTTCGCCCCCGGACCATTTTGCAGTGAAATTCCGTAAGTGTTCACGTAGGAAGTTTTTTCCACTTTGATACAGGGTCGTTAACTTGATCTGAAAAGTTGTTTTCTCGTTTTAGTATCATACCATATCCACTAAAGATTGTCCTAAGCTTAAAATATGGAAGAAAAAAAAAACATTTACTCGTGTCGATAAGACCTCACAACCTCAACCCTATCGAAAAGACCCTCATGGAGGCACCCAAATCTTTATGTGAAAAACCTTTCTATCTTTCGATCTTTTTCAACGAATCTGTATGGAACGCTCAAGTTTGATGAATCTTACACATATGATTGGTTAAAATACGAAACTTATTCACTTTTGCTTCCGGGCAATTTTGCACTCAAATTCCATAGGTGTTAACATAGGAACTTTTTTCCCCTTTGAGACTGGGTCGTTAACTCGATCTGAAAAGTTGTTTTCTCGTTTTAGTATCATACCATATCCACTAAAGATTGTCCTAAGTCTAAAATATGGAAGAAAAAAAACATTTACTCATGTCGATAAGACCTCACAACCTCAACCCTTTCGAAAAGAACCTAATGGAGGCGCCCAAATCATTATATGAAATACCTTTGTTTCTTTCGATCTTTTTCAACGAATCTATAAGGAACGCTCAAGTTTGATGAATCTTACATATATGATTGGTTAAAATACAAATTTATTCCCTTTCGCGTCCGGGCCATTTTGCAGTGAAATTCCATAGGTGTTAACATAGGAATTTTTTTTCCCTTTGATATAGGGTCGTTAACTCGATCATAAAAGTTGGTTTCTTAATTCAGTATCATACCATATCCACTAAAGATTGTCCTAAGCTTAAAATATGGAAGAAAAAAAATATTTACTGTTGTCGATGAGACCTCAACACGTCAACCCTTTCGAGTAGACCCTCATAGACGCACCCAAATCATTATGTGAAAAACCTTTGTTTCTTTCGATGTTTTTCAACGAATCTATAAGGAACGCTCAAGTTTGATGTATCTTAGACATATAATTTGTTAAAATAAGAAACTTATTCACTTTCGCTTCCGATTGAGGTTGAATTCTTATCAACACGAGTAAATATTTTTCTTTCTAACATATTTTAAGCTTTGGACAATCTATAGTGGATATGTTATGATACTAAAACAAGAAAACAACTTTTCAAATCGAGTTAACGACCCTGTCTCAAAGTGGAAAAAAGTTCCTATGTTAACACCTATGAAATTTGTTTGCAAAATGGCCCTGAAGCGAAACTGAATAAGTTTCGTATTTTAACCAATCATATGTGTAAGATTCATCAAACTTGAGCGTTCCTTACAAATTCTTTGAAAAAGATCGGAAGAAAACAAAGGTTTTTCACAGAATTATTTGGGTGCCTCCATGAGGGTCTACTCGACAGGGTTGAGGTTGTGAGGTCTTATCGACACGAGTAAATTATTTTTTTCTTCCATATTTTAAGCTTAGGACAATCTTTAGTGGATATGGTCTGATACTAAAATGAGAAAATAACTTTTCAGATCGAGTTAACGACCCTTTCTCAAAGGGGAAAAAAGTTTCTATGTTAACACCTATAGAATTTGACTGCAAAATGGCTCGGAAGGGAAAGTGAATAAGTTTCATATTTTAACCAATCATATGTGTAAGATTCATCAAACTTGAGCTTCCCTAACAGATTCGTCTAAAAAGATCGAAAGAAACCAAGGTGTTTCACATAATGATTTGGGTGCCTCCATGAGGGTCTACTCGACAGGGTTGAGGTTGTGAGGTCTTATCGACGCGAGTAAATGTTTTTTTTTTCTTCCATATTATAAGCTTAATACAATCTTTAGTGGATATGGTATGATACTAAAACGAGAAAACAACTTTTCAGATCTTGTTAACGACCCTGTCTAAAAGGAGAAAAAAAAAGTTCCTATGTTAACACCTATGGAATTTGACTGCAAAATTACCCGGAAGCGAAAGTGAATATGTTTCGTATTTTAACCAATCAACTTCCGGGTCTATCGGCCCGGTAGCAGTAGATCTTATGATAAGACCTCAAGAAACAACTGGTTGAAAAAGTTGTCTTCTCATAATTATTCAACCCTGTTGGGGAGACCCTCACAACGCTCAAGCTTTTTCCATTTAAGCATCTCAGCTACATGCATCATTTATTGAAATTTTGTTGTACCTCTCTACCGTAGTAGAAAGTTTGAATGACAAGTTTTTCAAACCAAGAATTTCATGAAGGATAACCTTGTACTATACTTACGAATGATGTGGTCCCCCCAACCAAAAAGAACTCTCGTAAGCTTGGCGTAGATTTCTACATGTTTGTTGGCGCCATGTTGGAGTCATTGGCATGTGTGACTTTTACCGCCATCATATACATAGCATTACCAAAAAGTTTCATCGATGCATCTATGATAGTGCCTCGACACAAGGGCTGTCCTATCCAAACTAATTAGTTTGAAGACATTATTGAAATTTTAAAATTCTGAAAATCAAATTTGTATAGAATTGAACCTTTAACCTTAGAAAAGATAAGGAACGTTTTTATTTATAAAATTATTTATTACATTAACTCGAAGGCATTATTCCAATTATACATTAACCGGAAGGCTTTGAGAGATTCAAAATACATGTAAATACCTTGGTCTCGACATGTCCAAATGCAGTTATGATGAGCACATTGTTCGTTAAACCAATCCCATTTGGCTGTCCAAAAAACATCCCCACTAGCTTGTCCATATTTGCTGCTAAAATGGCACCAAAACAATGTAGTGATCCAAAAATTTTCCTTAAAACTCCAGTTGTAATTATCTCCAATGCGGAGTACGTGCTCGCCTAGATCGTCATCTTTTGACTTGCAATGAACATTTACAGTTGAAGCAGTCATCTCATTTAAAATATTCACTTTCCATTGGACAAACGGTAATTGTAGCTTAGAGTCTGCCAAACAAGACGGTGATTGTAGCTTAGATTCTGCAAAACAAAACCTCATCATAGTGTTCGATGTCAAAGAAACCAACACGATTAAACAGAACATGCTTAGAGACTTCATTTTTTTCTCGAAGATCGCTCAATCTTTTTTGCAAATGTATTTGAATTCTACCTCTTATATACATAAGTACATATACCTAAACTGAGGCCGTAGTTAAATTTTAACTACAATTAGTTAAAAATGTGTTGTAACGACCTCGGAAAGGAAAAAAAAGGGAAAGAAAGAGAAAACGAAAAAAAAAAAAAAAAAAAAAAAAACTCAGTCGCCGGAAAACTCGTTAGTTTTCCAGCGACCGCCGAGTTTCGCGGACCCCACGCGAAACAACGGCCACACCACGCCCAGCCTTCAACCCACGACTCCCAGCACCTATCAGAATACCTGCACCGGGAGAAAAGAAAGAAAATACGAGAGAGAGAGAGAGAGATTTCGGATAAA
The DNA here is from genome assembly GCF_057944985.1 of Cucurbita pepo subsp. pepo. Classification (NCBI taxonomy): domain Eukaryota; kingdom Viridiplantae; phylum Streptophyta; class Magnoliopsida; order Cucurbitales; family Cucurbitaceae; genus Cucurbita; species Cucurbita pepo. Next base: position 759,681 of record NC_141810.1, read on the forward strand.
CGTCTGCGAGTTTCCAGTTTCTCCGACAAGCCCCCAAACCACCCGAAAATCGACACCAAACGATCAGTTACCACCACGAGAAGGATCCCTAACGAAAGCACAATAACACAAGGTACGTTTTGTGCTTTTTTTTTCGTAAGCGCCGTCGTCGGTAACCGAGGTCGGAAATTGGGTTTTCCTAATCGTTCTTAGATCTGTGGTTTTAGGAACTTTTAGGCCGCAAAACTCCCAGAAAGGAAAGAAGGACAACAAGTAAAGAGGAAAAGGAAGAAAGAGGACCGAAATCGGCAACAGAAACGCCGCGGGAAGAAACCTCAACCTTGTCTAGTAGACCCTCATGAAGAAACCCAAATAATTACGTGAAAAACTTTTGTTTCTTTCGATCTTTTTCAACCAATCTAAAGGAACGCCCAAGTTTGATGAATCTTACACATATGATTTGTTAAAATATGAAACTTATTCACTTTTGCTTCCGGGCAATTTTGCACTCAAATTCCATAGGTGTTAACATAGGAACTTTTTTCCCCTTTGAGATTGGGTCGTTAACTCGATCTGAAAAGTTGTTTTCTCGTTTTAGTATCATACCATATCCACTAAAGATTGTCCTAAGATTAAAATATGAAAGAAAAAAAATATTTACTCGTGTCGATAAGACCACACAACCTCAACCCTATCGAAAAGACACTCATGGAGGCACCCAAATCATTATGTGAAAAGCCTTTGTTTCTTTCGATCTTTTTCAAAGAATCTATAAGGAACCCTCAAGTTTGATGAATCTTACACATATAATTGGTGAAAATACGAAACTTATTCACTTTCGCCCCCGGACCATTTTGCAGTGAAATTCCGTAAGTGTTCACGTAGGAACTTTTTTCCACTTTGATACAGGGTCGTTAACTTGATCTGAAAAGTTGTTTTCTCGTTTTAGTATCATATCGTATCCACTAAAGATTGTCCTAAGCTTAAAATATGGAAGAAAAAAAAAACATTTACTCGTGTCGATAAGACCTCACAACCTCAACCCTATCGAAAAAACCCTCATGGAGGCACCCAAATCTTTATGTGAAAAACCTTTGTTTCTTTCGATCTTTTTCAAAGGATCTATAAGGAACCCTCAAGTTTGATGAATCTTACACATATAATTGGTGAAAATACGAAACTTATTCACTTTCGCCCCCGGACCATTTTGCAGTGAAATTCCGTAAGTGTTCACGTAGGAAGTTTTTTCCACTTTGATACAGGGTCGTTAACTTGATCTGAAAAGTTGTTTTCTCGTTTTAGTATCATACCATATCCACTAAAGATTGTCCTAAGCTTAAAATATGGAAGAAAAAAAAAACATTTACTCGTGTCGATAAGACCTCACAACCTCAACCCTATCGAAAAGACCCTCATGGAGGCACCCAAATCTTTATGTGAAAAACCTTTCTATCTTTCGATCTTTTTCAACGAATCTGTATGGAACGCTCAAGTTTGATGAATCTTACACATATGATTGGTTAAAATACGAAACTTATTCACTTTTGCTTCCGGGCAATTTTGCACTCAAATTCCATAGGTGTTAACATAGGAACTTTTTTCCCCTTTGAGACTGGGTCGTTAACTCGATCTGAAAAGTTGTTTTCTCGTTTTAGTATCATACCATATCCACTAAAGATTGTCCTAAGTCTAAAATATGGAAGAAAAAAAACATTTACTCATGTCGATAAGACCTCACAACCTCAACCCTTTCGAAAAGAACCTAATGGAGGCGCCCAAATCATTATATGAAATACCTTTGTTTCTTTCGATCTTTTTCAACGAATCTATAAGGAACGCTCAAGTTTGATGAATCTTACATATATGATTGGTTAAAATACAAATTTATTCCCTTTCGCGTCCGGGCCATTTTGCAGTGAAATTCCATAGGTGTTAACATAGGAATTTTTTTTCCCTTTGATATAGGGTCGTTAACTCGATCATAAAAGTTGGTTTCTTAATTCAGTATCATACCATATCCACTAAAGATTGTCCTAAGCTTAAAATATGGAAGAAAAAAAATATTTACTGTTGTCGATGAGACCTCAACACGTCAACCCTTTCGAGTAGACCCTCATAGACGCACCCAAATCATTATGTGAAAAACCTTTGTTTCTTTCGATGTTTTTCAACGAATCTATAAGGAACGCTCAAGTTTGATGTATCTTAGACATATAATTTGTTAAAATAAGAAACTTATTCACTTTCGCTTCCGATTGAGGTTGAATTCTTATCAACACGAGTAAATATTTTTCTTTCTAACATATTTTAAGCTTTGGACAATCTATAGTGGATATGTTATGATACTAAAACAAGAAAACAACTTTTCAAATCGAGTTAACGACCCTGTCTCAAAGTGGAAAAAAGTTCCTATGTTAACACCTATGAAATTTGTTTGCAAAATGGCCCTGAAGCGAAACTGAATAAGTTTCGTATTTTAACCAATCATATGTGTAAGATTCATCAAACTTGAGCGTTCCTTACAAATTCTTTGAAAAAGATCGGAAGAAAACAAAGGTTTTTCACAGAATTATTTGGGTGCCTCCATGAGGGTCTACTCGACAGGGTTGAGGTTGTGAGGTCTTATCGACACGAGTAAATTATTTTTTTCTTCCATATTTTAAGCTTAGGACAATCTTTAGTGGATATGGTCTGATACTAAAATGAGAAAATAACTTTTCAGATCGAGTTAACGACCCTTTCTCAAAGGGGAAAAAAGTTTCTATGTTAACACCTATAGAATTTGACTGCAAAATGGCTCGGAAGGGAAAGTGAATAAGTTTCATATTTTAACCAATCATATGTGTAAGATTCATCAAACTTGAGCTTCCCTAACAGATTCGTCTAAAAAGATCGAAAGAAACCAAGGTGTTTCACATAATGATTTGGGTGCCTCCATGAGGGTCTACTCGACAGGGTTGAGGTTGTGAGGTCTTATCGACGCGAGTAAATGTTTTTTTTTTCTTCCATATTATAAGCTTAATACAATCTTTAGTGGATATGGTATGATACTAAAACGAGAAAACAACTTTTCAGATCTTGTTAACGACCCTGTCTAAAAGGAGAAAAAAAAAGTTCCTATGTTAACACCTATGGAATTTGACTGCAAAATTACCCGGAAGCGAAAGTGAATATGTTTCGTATTTTAACCAATCAACTTCCGGGTCTATCGGCCCGGTAGCAGTAGATCTTATGATAAGACCTCAAGAAACAACTGGTTGAAAAAGTTGTCTTCTCATAATTATTCAACCCTGTTGGGGAGACCCTCACAACGCTCAAGCTTTTTCCATTTAAGCATCTCAGCTACATGCATCATTTATTGAAATTTTGTTGTACCTCTCTACCGTAGTAGAAAGTTTGAATGACAAGTTTTTCAAACCAAGAATTTCATGAAGGATAACCTTGTACTATACTTACGAATGATGTGGTCCCCCCAACCAAAAAGAACTCTCGTAAGCTTGGCGTAGATTTCTACATGTTTGTTGGCGCCATGTTGGAGTCATTGGCATGTGTGACTTTTACCGCCATCATATACATAGCATTACCAAAAAGTTTCATCGATGCATCTATGATAGTGCCTCGACACAAGGGCTGTCCTATCCAAACTAATTAGTTTGAAGACATTATTGAAATTTTAAAATTCTGAAAATCAAATTTGTATAGAATTGAACCTTTAACCTTAGAAAAGATAAGGAACGTTTTTATTTATAAAATTATTTATTACATTAACTCGAAGGCATTATTCCAATTATACATTAACCGGAAGGCTTTGAGAGATTCAAAATACATGTAAATACCTTGGTCTCGACATGTCCAAATGCAGTTATGATGAGCACATTGTTCGTTAAACCAATCCCATTTGGCTGTCCAAAAAACATCCCCACTAGCTTGTCCATATTTGCTGCTAAAATGGCACCAAAACAATGTAGTGATCCAAAAATTTTCCTTAAAACTCCAGTTGTAATTATCTCCAATGCGGAGTACGTGCTCGCCTAGATCGTCATCTTTTGACTTGCAATGAACATTTACAGTTGAAGCAGTCATCTCATTTAAAATATTCACTTTCCATTGGACAAACGGTAATTGTAGCTTAGAGTCTGCCAAACAAGACGGTGATTGTAGCTTAGATTCTGCAAAACAAAACCTCATCATAGTGTTCGATGTCAAAGAAACCAACACGATTAAACAGAACATGCTTAGAGACTTCATTTTTTTCTCGAAGATCGCTCAATCTTTTTTGCAAATGTATTTGAATTCTACCTCTTATATACATAAGTACATATACCTAAACTGAGGCCGTAGTTAAATTTTAACTACAATTAGTTAAAAATGTGTTGTAACGACCTCGGAAAGGAAAAAAAAGGGAAAGAAAGAGAAAACGAAAAAAAAAAAAAAAAAAAAAAAACTCAGTCGCCGGAAAACTCGTTAGTTTTCCAGCGACCGCCGAGTTTCGCGGACCCCACGCGAAACAACGGCCACACCACGCCCAGCCTTCAACCCACGACTCCCAGCACCTATCAGAATACCTGCACCGGGAGAAAAGAAAGAAAATACGAGAGAGAGAGAGAGAGAGATTTCGGATAAACGTCTGCGAGTTTCCAGTTTCTCCGACAAGCCCCCAAACCACCCGAAAATCGACACCAAACGATCAGTTACCACCACGAGAAGGATCCCTAACGAAAGCACAATAACACAAGGTACGTTTTGTGCTTTTTTTTTCGTAAGCGCCGTCGTCGGTAACCGAGGTCGGAAATTGGGTTTTCCTAATCGTTCTTAGATCTGTGGTTTTAGGAACTTTTAGGCCGCAAAACTCCCAGAAAGGAAAGAAGGACAACAAGTAAAGAGGAAAAGGAAGAAAGAGGACCGAAATCGGCAACAGAAACGCCGCGGGAAGAAACCTCAACCTTGTCTAGTAGACCCTCATGAAGAAACCCAAATAATTACGTGAAAAACTTTTGTTTCTTTCGATCTTTTTCAACCAATCTAAAGGAACGCCCAAGTTTGATGAATCTTACACATATGATTTGTTAAAATATGAAACTTATTCACTTTTGCTTCCGGGCAATTTTGCACTCAAATTCCATAGGTGTTAACATAGGAACTTTTTTCCCCTTTGAGACTGGGTCGTTAACTCGATCTGAAAAGTTGTTTTCTCGTTTTAGTATCATACCATATCCACTAAAGATTGTCCTAAGCTTAAAATATGAAAGAAAAAAAATATTTACTCGTGTCGATAAGACCACACAACCTCAACCCTATCAAAAAGACACTCATGGAGGCACCCAAATCATTATGTGAAAAGCCTTTGTTTCTTTCGATCTTTTTCAAAGAATCTATAAGGAACCCTCAAGTTTGATGAATCTTACACATATAATTGGTGAAAATACGAAACTTATTCACTTTCGCCCCCGGACCATTTTGCAGTGAAATTCCGTAAGTGTTCACGTAGGAACTTTTTTCCACTTTGATACAGGGTCGTTAACTTGATCTGAAAAGTTGTTTTCTCGTTTTAGTATCATACCATATCCACTAAAGATTGTCCTAAGCTTAAGATATGGAAGAAAAAAAAAACATTTACTCGTGTCGATAAGACCTCACAACCTCAACCCTATCGAAAAGACCCTCATGGAGGCACCCAAATCTTTATGTGAAAAACCTTTCTATCTTTCGATCTTTTTCAACGAATCTGTATGGAACACTCAAGTTTGATGAATCTTACACATATGATTGGTTAAAATACGAAACTTATTCACTTTCGCTTCCGGGCCATTTTGGAGTGAAATTCCATAAGTGTTAAAATAGGAACATTTTTCCACTTTGATACAGGGTCGTTAACTTGATCTGAAAAGTTGTTTTCTCGTTTTAGTTGTTAGGATTGCACAACAACGCACACGCTCGATCTAGATGATCACAAAGAGAAGGATAGAGAGAATTGCAAGGAGAACTCTGGCTAAAAGGATTTTTTTATTGATGACTTCAGGCATGTACAACAAGAGAGTACAGAGAATAGAAAAGTACATTTTCAAAGCTCTACCGGACCAGATATATATATATGGTATAGTTTACTATATATAGCTTTACCAGATTTAGCCATCTACTATATATAGCTATTTACCATATATAGCTTTACTAAATATAGCTTTACCGGATATAACCGTTGACCAAGCTATAAATAAGTATCAGGCTCCATAAGCCTAACAATTCTCCCACTTGGAGACTGATCTAGTCAACCAAGAATTTCACTCTCAAACGACCATGAGCATCTTCACTGCACCATACCAATTGAGGTTTTGCACAACCTCAATATTCCAACATCAACACATTTTGTCAACATGTTTGCTGGATTCTTTGCACCCTCTATCTTCTCAAAACACATCACCATCTTCAACTAACCTCCGAGTGAAATGGTATCGCCTTCTGTGTTTTGAATGATAGACCGAGTTCCTCGCCAACAGCATGAGTCTCAGGAGTTTCTTGAGTATCTGCTACAACATCACTATGTGAATCTTTTAGCAACTCAACCTCAACTCCCACTTGCTTCCCTCTGGTTTCTCAGCAAGAGTCTCAGGAGTTTCATGAGTATCCGCTACAACATCACTCTGTGAATCTTTGAGCAACTCAACCTCAACTCCCACTTGCTTCACCTCTGGTTTCTCAGCAAGAGTCTCAGGAGTTTCATGAGTATCCGCTACAACATCACTCTGTGAATCTTTGAGCAACTCAACCTCAACTCCCACTTGCTTCACCTCTAGTTTCTCAGCAAGAGTCTCAGGAGTTTCATGAGTATCCGCTACAACATCAGTCTGTGAATCTTTGAGCAACTCAACCTCAACTCCCACTTGCTTCACCTCTGGTTTCTCAGCAAGAGTCTCAGGAGTTTCTTGAGTATCCGCTACAACATCACTCTGTGAATCCTTGAGCAACTCAACATCAACTCCAACTTGCTTCACCTCTGGTTTCTTAGCAAGAGTCTTCCGGACCATGCAACCTCCTCTGGAGTTTCAGCGACGCTTCCAGCCGACGCAACCTCCTCTGGAGTTTCAGCGACGCTTTCGGCCAACGCAACCCCCTCTAGAGCTTCAGCGACGCTTTCGGACGACGCAACCCCCTCTGGAGCTTCAGCGACGCTTCCAGCCGACGCAACCCCCTCTGGAGCTTCAGCGACGCTTCCGGACGATGCAACCCCCTCTGGAGCTTCAGCGACGCTTCCGGACGATGCAACCCCCTCTGGAGCTTCAGCGACGCTTCCTGACGACGCAACCCCCTCTGGAGCTTCAGCGACGCTTCCGGACGACGCAACCCCCTCTGGAGCTTCAGCGACGCTTCCGGACGACGCAACCCCCTCTGGAGCTTCAGCGACGCTTCCCCGGTACTTTTCTTTAATTCTCTAACAGTCTTTGTGAAGCTAACTCGTTTATGTTTGCTCATAACAAAGTTCTCACAAGGACTCATAACAATCTCCGCATCAAATACACCTTGTTCATAGCCGACGATTTTTCGTACATATTCGACAGCGTCTTCAACAGACCTGACGTTGTCTTCTCCTTGATAATGTTGAACGCCACGTTTCTAGATAGCGTCAACTGGATCAGCCCCAAGGCTTATCGATTCTTGAGCTTCCACTGTTTCGTGGTCATGGTATCCGGCTTCACCCCCAACAGAGGTTCGTGAAGATCTTTCTGGTACAGATAATCTTCAATCTGCATCTTCCAGAAACCAAAATCGGATCCATCGAACTTCTCAATTCCAATCTTTGAACTTTCCATCTTCACAGATCGTGGTGAATTTCGCCTGGCTCTGACTTCCGCCTGGCTCTGACTTCAACCTGACTCTGACTTCCGCCTGGTTTTGACACCGCCTAGCTCTGATACCAGTTGTTAGGATCGCACAACAACGCACACGCTCGATCTAGATGATCACAAAGAGAAGGATAGAGAGAATTGCAAGGAGAACTCTGGCTAAAAGGATTTTTTTATTGATGACTTCAGGCATGTACAACAAGAGAGTACAGAGAATAGAAAAGTACATTTTCAAAGCTCTACCGGACCAGATATATATATATATGGTATAGTTTACTATATATAGATTTACCAGATTTAGCCATCTACTATATATAGCTATTTACCATATATAGCTTTACTAAATATAGCTTTACCGGATATAACCGTTGACCAAGCTATAAATAAGTATCAGGCTCCATAAGCCTAACATTAGTCTCATACCATATCCACTAAAGATTGTCCTAAGCTTAAAATATGGAAGAAAAAAAAAATATTTACTCATGTCGATAAGACCTCACAACCTCAACCCTATCGAAAAAAACCCTCATGGAGGCACCCAAATCATTATGTGAAATACCTTTGTTTCTATCGATCTTTTTCAACGAATCTGTATGGAACGCTCAAGTTTGATGAATCTTACACATATGATTGGTTATAATACGAAACTTATTCACTTTCGCTTCCGGACCATCTTGCAGTCAAATTCCATAGGTTTTCGTCTTTCTTTGGTTCTTCAATCAAATAGCTTTTAACAATGGAACTTTATACCCCTTTGAGACACGGTCGTTAACTCGATTTGAAAAGTTGTTTTCTCATTTTAGTATCATATCATATCCACTAAAGATTGTCCTAAGTCTAAAATATGGAAGAAAAAAAACATTTACTCATGTCGATAAGACCTCACAACCTCAACCCTTTCGAAAAGAACCTAATGGAGGCGCCCAAATCATTATATGAAATACCTTTGTTTCTTTCGATCTTTTTCAACGAATCTATAAGGAACGCTCAAGTTTGATGAATCTTACATATATGATTGGTTAAAATACAAACTTATTCACTTTCGCTTCCGGGCCATTTTGCAGTGAAATTCCATAGGTGTTAACATAGGAATTTTTTTTCCCTTTGATATAGGGTCGTTAACTCGATCATTAAAGTTGGTTTCTTAATTCAGTATCATACCATATCCACTAAAGATTGTCCTAAGCTTAAAATATGGAAGAAAAAAAATATTTACTGTTGTCGATAAGACCTCAACACGTCAACCCTTTTGAGTAGACCCTCATAGACGCACCCAAATCATTATGTGAAAAACCTTTGTTTCTTTCGATGTTTTTCAACGAATCTATAAGGAACGCTCAAGTTTGATGTATCTTAGACATATAATTTGTTAAAATAAGAAACTTATTCACTTTCGCTTCCGGTTGAGGTTGAATTCTTATCAACACGAGTAAATATTTTTCTTTCTAAAATATTTTAAGCTTTGGACAATTTATAGTGGATATGTTATGATACTAAAACAAGAAAACAACTTTTCAAATCGAGTTAACGACCCTGTCTCAAAGTGGAAAAAAGTTCCTATGTTAACACCTATGAAATTTGTTTGCAAAATGGCCCTGAAGCGAAACTGAATAAGTTTCGTATTTTAACCAATCATATGTGTAAGATTCATCAAACTTGAGCGTTCCTTGCAAATTCTTTGAAAAAGATCGGAAGAAAACAAAGGTTTTTCACAGAATTATTTGGGTGCCTCCATGAGGGTCTACTCGACAGGGTTGAGGTTGTGAGGTCTTATCGACACGAGTAAATTATTTTTTTTCTTCCATATTTTAAGCTTAGGACAATCTTTAGTGGATATGGTCTGATACTAAAATGAGAAAATAACTTTTCAGATCGAGTTAACGACCCTTTCTCAAAGGGGAAAAAAGTTTCTATGTTAACACCTATAGAATTTGACTGCAAAATGGCCCGGAAGGGAAAGTGAATAAGTTTCATATTTTAACCAATCATATGTGTAAGATTCATCAAACTTGAGCTTCCCTAACAGATTCGTCTAAAAAGATCGAAAGAAACCAAGGTGTTTCACATAATGATTTGGGTGCCTCCATGAGGGTCTACTCGACAGGGTTGAGGTTGTGAGGTCTTTTCGACGCGAGTAAATGTTTTTTTTTCCTTCCATACTATAAGCTTAATACAATCTTTAGTGTTTATGGTATGATACTAAAACGAGAAAACAACTTTTCAGATCTTGTTAACGACCCTGTCTAAAAGGAGAAAAAAAAAGTTCCTATGTTAACACCTATGGAATTTGACTGCAAAATGGCCCGGAAGCAAAAGTGAATATGTTTCGTATTTTAACCAATCAACTTCCGGGTCTATCGGCCCGGTAGCAGTAGATCTTATGGATAAGACCTCAAGAAACAACTAGTTGAAAAAGTTGTCTTCTCATAATTATTCAACCCTGTCGGGGAGACCCTCACAACGCTCAAGCTTTTTCCATTTAAGCATCTCAGCTACATGCATCAATTATTTAAATTTTGTTGTACCTCTCTACCGTAGTAGAAAGTTTGAATGACAAGTTTTTCAAACCAAGAATTTCATGAAGGATAACCTTGTACTATACTTACGAATGATGTGGTCCCCCCAACCAAAAAGAACTCTCGTAAGCTTGGCGTAGATTTCTACATGTTTGTTGGCGCCATATTGGAGTCATTGGCATGTGTGACTTTTACCGCCATCATATACATAGCATTACCAAAAAGTTTCATCGATGCATCTATGATAGTGCCTCGACACAAGGGCTGTCCTATCCAAACTAATTTGTTTGAAGACATTATTGAAATTTTAAAATTCTGAAAATCAAATTTGTATAGAATTGAACCTTTAACCTTAGAAAAGATAAGGAACGTTTTTATTTATAAAATTATTTATTACATTAACTCGAAGGCATTATTCCAATTATACATTAACCGGAAGGCTTTGAGAGATTCAAAATACATGTAAATACCTTGGTCTCGACATGTCCAAATGCAGTTATGATGAGCACATTGTTCGTTAAACCAATCCCATTTGGCTGTCCAAAAAACATCCCCACTAGCTTGTCCATATTTGCTGCTAAAATGGCACCAAAACAATGTAGTGATCCAAAAATTTTCCTTAAAACTCCAGTTGTAATTATCTCCAATGCGGAGTACGTGCTCGCCTAGATCGTCATCTTTTGACTTGCAATGAACATTTAGAGTTGAAGCAGTCATCTCATTTAAAATATTCACTTTCCATTGGACAAACGGTAATTGTAGCTTAGATTCTGCCAAACAAGACGGTGATTGTAGCTTAGATTCTGCAAAACAAAACCTCATCATAGTGTTCGATGTCAAAGAAACCAACACGATTAAACAGAACACGCTTAGAGACTTCATTTTTTTCTCGAAGATCGCTCAATCTTTTTTGCAAATGTATTTGAATTCTACCTCTTATATACATAAATACATATACCTAAACTGAGGCCGTAGTTAAATTTTAACTACAATTAGTTAAAAATGTGTTGTAACCACCTCGGAAAGGAAAAAAAAAAAGGGAAAGAAAGAGAAAACGAAAAAAAAAAAAAAAAAAAAACTCAGTCGCCGGAAAACTCGTTAGTTTTCCAGCGACCGCCGAGTTTCGCGGACCCCACGCGAAACAACGGCCACACCACGCCCAGCCTTCAACCCACGACTCCCAGCACCTATCAGAATACCTGCACAGGGAGAAAAGAAAGAAAATACGAGAGAGAGAGAGAGAGAGATTTCGGATAAACATCTGCGAGTTTCCAGTTTCTCCGACAAGCCCCTAAACCACCCGAAAATCGACACCAAACGATCAGTTACCACCACGAGAAGGATCCCTAACGAAAGCACAATAACTCAAGGTACGTTTTGTGCTTTTTTTTTCGTAAGCGCCGTCGTCGGTAACCGAGGTCGGAAATTGGGTTTTCCTAATCGTTCTTAGATCTGTGGTTTTAGGAACTTTTAGGCCGCAAAACTCCCAGAAAGGAAAGAAGGACAACAAGTAAAGAGGAAAAGGAAGAAAGAGGACCGAAATCGGCAACAGAAACGCCGCGGGAAGAAACCTCAACCTTGTCTAGTAGACCCTCATGAAGAAACCCAAATAATTACGTGCAAAACTTTTGTTTCTTTCGATCTTTTTCAACCAATCTAAAGGAACGCCCAAGTTTGATGAATCTTACACATATGATTTGTTAAAATATGAAACTTATTCACTTTTGCTTCCGGGCAATTTTGCACTCAAATTCCATAGGTGTTAACATAGGAACTTTTTTCCCCTTTGAGACTGGGTCGTTAACTCGATCTGAAAAGTTGTTTTCTCGTTTTAGTATCATACCATATCCACTAAAGATTGTCCTAAGCTTAAAATATGAAAGAAAAAAAATATTTACTCGTGTCGATAAGACCACACAACCTCAACCCTATCGAAAAGACACTCATGGAGGCACCCAAATCATTATGTGAAAAGTCTTTGTTTCTTTCGATCTTTTTCAAAGAATCTATAAGGAACCCTCAAGTTTGATGAATCTTACACATATAATTGGTGAAAATACGAAACTTATTCACTTTCGCCCCCGGACCATTTTGCAGTGAAATTCCGTAAGTGTTCACGTAGGAACTTTTTTCCACTTTGATACAGGGTCGTTAACTTGATCTGAAAAGTTGTTTTCTCGTTTTAGTATCATACCATATCCACTAAAGATTGTCCTAAGATTAAAATATGAAAGAAAAAAAATATTTACTCGTGTCGATAAGACCACACAACCTCAACCCTATCGAAAAGACACTCATGGAGGCACCCAAATCATTATGTGAAAAGCCTTTGTTTCTTTCGATCTTTTTCAAAGGATCTATAAGGAACCCTCAAGTTTGATGAATCTTACACATATAATTGGTGAAAATACGAAACTTATTCACTTTCGCCCCCGGACCATTTTGCAGTGAAATTCCGTAAGTGTTCACGTAGGAACTTTTTTCCACTTTGATACAGGGTCGTTAACTTGATCTGAAAAGTTGTTTTCTCGTTTTAGTATCATACCATATCCACTAAAGATTGTCCTAAGCTTAAAATATGGAAGAAAAAAAAAACATTTACTCGTGTCGATAAGACCTCACAACCTCAACCCTATCGAAAAGACCCTCATGGAGGCACCCAAATCTTTATGTGAAAAACCTTTCTATCTTTCGATCTTTTTCAACGAATCTGTATGGAACGCTCAAGTTTGATGAATCTTACACATATGATTGGTTAAAATACGAAACTTATTCACTTTCGCTTCCGGGCCATTTTGGAGTGAAATTCCATAAGTGTTAAAATAGGAACATTTTTCCACTTTGATACAGGGTCGTTAACTTAATCTGAAAAGTTGTTTTCTCGTTTTAGTCTCATACCATAGCCACTAAAGATTGTCCTAAGCTTAAAATATGGAAGGAAAAAAAATATTTACTCATGTCGATAAGACCTCACAACCTCAACCCTATCGAAAAAAACCCTCATGGAGTCACCCAAATCATTATGTGAAATACCTTTGTTTCTATTGATCTTTTTCAACGAATCTGTATGAAACGCTCAAGTTTGATGAATCTTACACATATGATTGGTTATAATACGAAACTTATTCACTTTCGCTTCCGGACCATCTTGCAGTCAAATTCCATAGGTTTTAACAATGGAACTTTATACCCCTTTGAGACACGGTCGTTAACTCGATTTGAAAAGTTGTTTTCTCATTTTAGTATCATATCATATCCACTAATGATTGTCCTAAGTCTAAAATATGGAAGAAAAAAAACATTTACTCATGTCGATAAGACCTCACAACCTCAACCCTTTCGAAAAGAACCTAATGGAGGCGCCCAAATCATTATATGAAATACCTTTGTTTCTTTCGATCTTTTTCAACAAATCTATAAGGAACGCTCAAATTTGATGAATCTTACATATATGATTGGTTAAAATACAAACTTATTCACTTTCGCTTCCGGGCCATTTTGCAGTGAAATTCCATAGGTGTTAACATAGGAATTTTTTTTCCCTTTGATATAGGGTCGTTAACTCGATCATAAAAGTTGGTTTCTTAATTCAGTATCATACCATATCCACTAAAGATTGTCCTAAGCTTAAAATATGGAAGAAAAAAATATTTACTGTTGTCGATAAGACCTCAACACGTCAACCCTTTCGAGTAGACCCTCATAGACGCACCCAAATCATTATGTGAAAAACCTTTGTTTCTTTCGATGTTTTTCAACGAATCTATAAGGAACGCTCAAGTTTGATGTATCTTAGACATATAATTTGTTAAAATAAGAAACTTATTCACTTTCGCTTCCGGTTGAGGTTGAATTCTTATCAACACGAGTAAATATTTTTCTTTCTAACATATTTTAAGCTTTGGACAATCTATAGTGGATATGTTATGATACTAAAACAAGAAAACAACTTTTCAAATCGAGTTAACGACCCTGTCTCAAAGTGGAAAAAAGTTCCTATGTTAACACCTATGAAATTTGTTTGCAAAATGGCCCTGAAGCGAAACTGAATAAGTTTCGTATTTTAACCAATCATATGTGTAAGATTCATCAAACTTGAGCGTTCCTTACAAATTCTTTGAAAAAGATCGGAAGAAAACAAAGGTTTTTCACAGAATTATTTGGGTGCCTCCATGAGGGTCTACTCGACAGGGTTGAGGTTGTGAGGTCTTATCGACACGAGTAAATTATTTTTTTCTTCCATATTTTAAGCTTAGGACAATCTTTAGTGGATATGGTCTGATACTAAAATGAGAAAATAACTTTTCAGATCGAGTTAACGACCCTTTCTCAAAGGGGAAAAAAGTTTCTATGTTAACACCTATAGAATTTGACTGAAAAATGGCCCGGAAGGGAAAGTGAATAAGTTTCATATTTTAACCAATCATATGTGTAAGATTCATCAAACTTGAGCTTCCCTAACAGATTCGTCTAAAAAGATCGAAAGAAACCAAGGTGTTTCACATAATGATTTGGGTGCCTCCATGAGGGTCTACTCGACAGGGTTGAGGTTGTGAGGTCTTTTCGACGCGAGTAAATGTTTTTTTTTTCTTCCATATTATAAGCTTAATACAATCTTTAGTGGATATGGTATGATACTAAACCGAGAAAACAACTTTTCAGATCTTGTTAACGACCCTGTCTAAAAGGAGAAAAAAAAAGTTCCTATGTTAACACCTATGGAATTTGACTGCAAAATGGCCCGGAAGCGAAAGTGAATATGTTTCGTATTTTAACCAATCAACTTCCGGGTCTATCGGCCCGGTAGCAGTAGATCTTATGGATAAGACCTCAAGAAACAACTTGTTGAAAAAGTTGTCTTCTCATAATTATTCAACCCTGTCGGGGAGACCCTCACAACGCTCAAGCTTTTTCCATTTAAGCATCTCAGCTACATGCATCATTTATTGAAATTTTGTTGTACCTCTCTACCGTAGTAGAAAGTTTGAATGACAAGTTTTTCAAACCAAGAATTTCATGAAGGATAACCTTGTACTATACTTACGAATGATGTGGTCCCCCCAACCAAAAAGAACTCTCGTAAGCTTGGCGTAGATTTCTACATGTTTGTTGGCGTCATGTTGGAGTCATTGGCATGTGTGACTTTTACCGCCATCATATACATAGCATTACCAAAAAGTTTCATCGATGCATCTATGATAGTGCCTCGACACAAGGGCTGTCCTATCCAAACTAATTAGTTTGAAGACATTATTGAAATTTTAAAATTCTGAAAATCAAATTTGTATAGAATTGAACCTTTAACCTTAGAAAAGATAAGGAACGTTTTTATTTATAAAATTATTTATTACATTAACTCGAAGGCATTATTCCAATTATACATTAACCGGAAGGCTTTGAGAGATTCAAAATACATGTAAATACCTTGGTCTCGACATGTCCAAATGCAGTTATGATGAGCACATTGTTCGTTAAACCAATCCCATTTGGCTGTCCAAAAAACATCCCCACTAGCTTGTCCATATTTGCTGCTAAAATGGCACCAAAACAATGTAGTGATCCAAAAATTTTCCTTAAAACTCCAGTTGTAATTATCTCCAATGCGGAGTACGTGCTCGCCTAGATCGTCATCTTTTGACTTGCAATGAACATTTACAGTTGAAGCAGTCATCTCATTTAAAATATTCACTTTCCATTGGACAAACGGTAATTGTAGCTTAGATTCTGCCAAACAAGACGGTGATTGTAGCTTAGATTCTGCAAAACAAAACCTCATCATAGTGTTCGATGTCAAAGAAACCAACACGATTAAACAGAACATGCTTAGAGACTTCATTTTTTTCTCGAAGATCGCTCAATCTTTTTTGCAAATGTATTTGAATTCTACCTCTTATATACATAAATACATATACCTAAACTGAGGCCGTAGTTAAATTTTAACTACAATTAGTTAAAAATGTGTTGTAACGACCTCGGAAAGGAAAAAAAACGGAAAGAAAGAGAAAACGAAAAAAAAAAAAAAAAAAAAAAACTCAGTCGCCGGAAAACTCGTTAGTTTTCCAGCGACCGCCGAGTTTCGCGGACCCCACGCGAAACAACGGCCACACCACGCCCAGCCTTCAACCCACGACTCCCAGCACCTATCAGAATACCTGCACCGGGAGAAAAGAAAGAAAATACGAGAGAGAGAGAGAGAGAGATTTCGGATAAACGTCTGCGAGTTTCCAGTTTCTCCGACAAGCCCCCAAACCACCCGAAAACCGACACCAAACGATCAGTTACCACCACGAGAAGGATCCCTAACGAAAGCACAATAACTCAAGGTACGTTTTGTGCTTTTTTTTTTCGTAAGCGCCGTCGTCGGTAACCGAGGTCGGAAATTGGGTTTTCCTAATCGTTCTTAGATCTGTTGTTTTAGGAACTTTTAGGCCGCAAAACTCCCAGAAAGGAAAGAAGGACAACAAGTAAAGAGGAAAAGGAAGAAAGAGGACCGAAATCGGCAACGGAAACGCCGCGTGAAGGGGAGAGAAAACTCGCCAAAAAATCGTCCGAAGTCGGGTAAGGAAGACGAGATCCACGGATCTGGGTCAACCCAAACCCAAAACCCGAGAGAGCCAGCCCATTCTTTCCCTCGGCCTCTAGCTTCAGACCAGCCCAACTATAGCGGCCCAAATCATTATGTGAAAAATCTTTATTTCTTTTGATCTTTTTAAATGAATCTATAAGGAACGCTAAGGTTTGATGAATCTTACACATATGATTGTTTAAAATATGAAACTTATTCACTTTCGCTTCCAAACCATTTTGCAGTCAAATTCCATAGGTGTTAACAAAGGAACTTTTTTCCCATTTGAGATAGGGTCGTTAACTCGCTCTGAAAAGTTGTTTTCTCGTTTTAGTATCATACCATATCCACTTAAGATTTTCCTAAGCTTAAAATATGGAAGAAAAAAAAATTTACTCTTGTCGATAAGATCTCACAACCTCAACCCTGTCGAGTAGACCCTAATGGTAGCACCCAAATCATTATGTGAAAAACCTTTGTTTCTTTTGATCTTTTTAGACGAATCTGTAAGGAACGCTCAATATTGATGAATCTTACACATATGATGGGTTAAAATACGGAATGTCAGACACACTCATACAAGAAAGAGACAACACTCATAAAAATAAGCAAAAACCAACTTCTATTATCTTCTTCAACTTGCTGTACACATATGTAGACAGAAGAAAAAGAACTAAGTAACTGCTAATAACCTACACAACAACTGTTAATAACCTACACTAACTTCCCTTGCTATTATCCACAAATACTAAAATACAAGATTAAACAAACTAACAAATCATCCCCTTAATCTTGTATTTCGATCTTCACATTCTTACATTCTTTAAACCAATTCTTTCTCGAAGCTCCACAAATTTTTGTCGTCCTAATGGCTTCGTAAGTATATCAGCCAATTGATCCTCAGTTTTTACATGTTCCACTTCAATCTCTCCTTTTTACACACATTCACGAATGAAATGGAACCTTATGTCTATATGTTTGCTGCGATCATGATGACTGGATTTTTCGCTAATGCTATAGCAGACTTGTTATCGATATTTAAACGAACTGGATTTACTTCCTTCCCATGCAATTCCTTCAGTAAACGTCCTAACCATATTCCTTGACAATCAGCTGACGTCGCCGCAATATACTCCGCTTCACAGGACGAAAGTGCCACCATTTTTTGCTTATTTGAAGTCCATGTAATTGGATTGCCATTATAAGAAAAACAATGTCCCCGTAGTGTTCTTTCGATCATCTATATCTCCAGCAAGATCAATATCACTATATCTGATTAAGCGATTTTCTACTTGCTTTGCCTTCACATAATGACATCAAATATCAATAGTTCCTTTCACATACCTGAGTATCTACTTCACAGCTGCCATATGAACCATAGTCGGAGCTTCCATATAACGACTCATAACTCCAACGGAATATGATAAGTCAGGTCATGTGTTCACTCAATAACGAAGACTTCCGATAATACTCTTATAAAGAGTGGAATCAACAGATGTACAATTACTCACTTTGCTTAGTTTTGTTTTCGGCTCCATAGGAACATGACACGGATTACAATCCATCATTCCAAGTTTTGCCAAAAGCTTTGCCGCATAACTCGACTGAGATAACCTGATTCCATCAACATCTTGTTTAACTTCTATTCCCAAATAATAAGACAGCAATCCTAAGTCACTCATTTCAAACAACTTCTTCATTTGTTGCTTGAAGGTTAAAATATCATCCTTGCTTGACCCGACAATAATTAAATCATCAACATAAACTCCAACTATCTGAATTTTATTTTCCTTCCAACGTGTATACACAGCATGCTCTAAAGGACACTTTTGAAATCCAAGAGACTTTAAGTAATTATCCAGTTTTGCATTCCAGGCACGAGGTGCTTGACGTAAGCCATACAATGCTTACCTGAGTCGTAAAACATTCCCTTCTAGACCTTCCACAGCAAATCCTTCTGGTAGTTCTACATAAACCTCTTTCTTCAACTCACCATTAAGAAATGCTGACTTTACATCCATATGATGAATCTCCCAACTCTCCTGCGTTGCTACTATAGTAATCAAGACTCGCACTGTTTCAAGGCTTGCAACAGGTGCAAATACCTCATCAAAGTCCACTCCATATTTCTGGACAAAACCCTTTGCGACTAATCGGGCTTTATATCTCACAATCTCCCCATCCAGATTTCTCTTCAACTTATATACCCATTTCAACCTGATTGCTCGATGTCCATTTGGTAGTTTTGCGAACTCCCACGTGCCATTTTTTTCAATAACAGACAACTCTTCTAGCATTGCTTGCTGCCATTTCTCATTATCTCTTGCTTCCATATATGAATTTGGCTCCTCAAGTGAAAGAAAACACATCCCAACTTCTTCATCCAACTCAATAGAATCAGAGTAAATTTCTCTTAACTGTCAAAATTTTCTTGGATTTGATGAGATGTATGAATCGTCTCTTGGTGATGAATTGTCTCTTGGTGATAAATCATTTGCTGGTGATGAATCGTCTCCCAATAGAGTCCCTAATGATTCTACCCGCTCTTCTAAAATGACCTCGTCATTCACATAGGCCTGTGGATCATAATGAATAGCGAATTTACCACAGTCCTTCTTATTTTCTTCCAATTGTTGCACATCCCATTTATATTCTTCTTTTTCTAGAAACTTGACGTCTCGGCTGATATGAAGTCTTTTCGCTTTAGGATCATACAAAAGATAAGCTTTTGAACCTGCTTCATATCCCACGAAAATCATTGGCTCACTTCGGTCTTCTAATTTGGTTAAATTTGGTGTTGTATTTCTTGCATACACCAGGCTTCCGAACACTTTAAAATGCTCTACATTAGGCTTTCTTCCTCTCCATTTCTCATAAGGAGTTGCTTCAATTACACTCTTCGTTGGGGATCTATTAAGAATGTAGACAGCTGTCTTCACCGCTTCTGCCCAGAAATACATCGGCAAATTCTTGCACTTCAACATACTTCGCACCATTCCAATAACAGTTTGGTTTCGTCGTTCAACCACACCATTTTGTTGGGGAGAATAGGGTGCTGTTAAATATCTTCTAATCTCACTGCTCTCACAATATTCTTTGAACTAAATACTTGTAAATTCTCCACCTCTATCAGTTCTAAGCGCTTGCAATTTCTTTCCGGATTCAGTTTCAATTTTATTTTTTACACGTTTGAATCCCAAGAATGCATCAGATTTATTTTTGAGCAATTCAATCCATATATATCTGCTAAAATCATCTACCAACAGAAAAAAGAATTTATTACCTCCATAAGTTGTTGGAGTAATTGGACCACACAAATCGCCATGCACCAATTGTAGAACACTAACGGCTCGAAAATTTGCTTTGTTGTGGGAATGGTGTTCTTTGTTGTTTAGTGATTACACAACTATCACAAACTTGTTTGATCCTTTCAACATGTGGAATTCCTTTCACCATCAGTTTCGTAGACAGGTTTCTTAAAGCCTCAAAATTCAAATGCCCATATCTAGCATGCCACAACCAAGAATCTTCAGACAACTTACCAAGTAGACATGTTGGTTTCGCTATTTTTAGGCTAATCGTATATAGCCTATTTCTTGGCCGCTTCACTTTTTCCAAGAACTTCTTTGCCTCTGTGAAAATGACAAGTAAACCATGTTCAATCTCAACTTTACAGCCCTGTTCATCTAATTGTCCTAAACTTATAATGTTACTTTTAAGTTTAGGGATGAAATATACATCGGAAAGAATACAGTGATCTCCATTTTCACATTGCAGCATCACATCTCCACGTCCTTTTATCTCTACAGGTGATCCATCTCCAAACTTCACCGTGCCGGTCACTGACTCGTTCAATTCTGAGAACCAACTTCGACAACCAGTCATGTGATTGCTGGCTCCCGTATCTAGGAACCAAATGTTGTTTTTCTTCTCAATTTCTTCCGGGACAACCTTCTCTTCATAAAGAGCCATTTCCGTCAACTCTGGTGAACCAAGAATTCGGACCTCACAAACTTGTGCCATAAGTAAGGTTGGCTCATCCTCATCACTTTGCGTCTCAGTTAAGTGCGCTTGATTCTCCCTTTTCTTCGATCTACAGTGGGATGCATAATGATCCTCCCTTTTCTTCGATCTACAGTCCGATGCATAATGGCCAATCTTTTGGCAATTATAACACTTCACCTTCCGACATTCTGAGGCATAGTGGCCTAGGCCTTGACAATTGTAGCATCTTACCTTGCTCTTGTCAGCCTTCTTCTCTTGATTAAACGAGTCATTTCCACATCCATGACCTCTCCCTCTCCAGCGACCACTATGACCTCGCCCTCGGCTATGGCCTCCATTGTCGCAACTATTTTTCTCTTTCCATTCTCCTTGAGTCAAAAAGACATGCTCAGCATTCTCTTTGTTGCCACCGATCCGTTCCTTATATGCTTTAAGACGGTCGATGACTTCCTCCATGGTCATCACCTTTAAATCGGCAAATTGCTCTATTGCTGATGCGATATGAAGAAACTTAGGACGTACTAAGTGGTGAAATTTTTTCACCAAGTATGCCTCTTCAAACTTGTCTCCAAAAGTACGTATTTTATTAACAACTTCTGTCAACCTTGCTACATAATCATCAATAGCCTCGGACTCCTTCATATTCATAATTTCAAACTCAATCTTCAAAGTTTGGATCTTTGCCTCCTTTACACGTTCGGCACCGACATGAATAGTTTTTAACGCCTGCCATGCTTCTTTTGCTGTCTCTATCTCTGCTAACAAAAACAGCATCTCCTCAGGGATTGCTTGATAGATAGCTGCTAAGGCCATTTGATCCTTCCTTTCATCAAGACTATCCAGAGACTCAGTTGATTCGATTGCATCCCACAGCCCTTCAGCACGCAAGTAGACCTTCATCTTCATAGCCCATGCTGAGTAGTTGGTTCTCGATAACGTCGGGTATTGGAGTGATACCAGACCTTCCTTTGTTGCAGACTTCGACGACTCTCCTCTCTCTCCAGTGTTGTTATTATTTCTCGGCATGATCTTTGGCATGTAACCACGCTCTGATACCAATTGTCAGACACACTCATACAAGAAAGAGACCACACTCAAAAAAATAAGCAAAAACCAACTTCTATTATCTTCTTCAACTTGCTGTACACATATGTAGACAGAAGAAAAAGAACTAACTGCTAATAACCTACACAACAACTGTTAATAACCTACACTAACTTCCCTTGCTGTTATCCACAAATACTAAAATGCAAGATTAAACAAACTAACACGGAACTTATTCACTTTCACTTCCGGGCCATTTTGCAGTTAAATTCTAGAGGTGTTTAACATAGGAATTTTTTTCCCGTTTGAGACAGGGTCATTAACTCGATCTATAAAGTTGTTTTCTCATTTTAGTATCATACCATATCTACAAAAGATTGTCCTATGCTTAAAATATTGTTAAAAAAACTTTTACTCGTGTCAATAAGACCTCACAATCTCTCAACCTTGTCGAGAAGACCCTCATGGAGGCACTTAAATCATTATGTGAATAACCTAAGTTTCTCTCAATATTTTTCAACGAATCTATAAGGAACGCTCAAGATTGAGTAATCTCACACATATGTTGGGTAAAAATATTAAACTTATGCCCTTTCGCTTCTGGGCCATTTCGGAGTCAAATTTTATAGGTGTTAACCTAAGAACTTTTTTTCCCTTTGAGATAGGGTCGTTAACTCGATCTATAAAGTTGTTTTCTCGTTTTAGTATCATACCATATCCACTGAAGTTTTTCCTAAGCTTAAAGTATTGTTGAAAAAAACAAACATTTACTCGTGTCGATAAAACCTCAAAATCTCAACCCTGTCGAGAAGACCTTCATGGAGGCACTTAGATCATAATGTGAATAACCTAAGTTTCTTTCGATCTTTTTCAACGAAAATGTACGAAACGCTCAAGTTTGATGAATCTTACACATATGTTGAGTCAAAATATGAAAATTATGCACTTTCGCTTCCGGGCCATTTCGGAGTCAAATTCCATAGGTGTGAACATAGGAACTTTTTTCCCCTTTGAGACATGGTCGTTAACTCGATCTGAAAAGTTGTTTTCTCATCTTAGTATCATACCGTTTTCACTAAGATTGTCCTAAGTTTAAAATATGAAAGAAAAAAACATTTACTCGTGTCGATAAGACGTCACATTCTCAACCCTGTCGTGAAGACCCTCATGGAGGCACTTAAATCATTATGTGAAAAACCTCAGTTTCTTTCGATCTTTTTCAACAAATGGTTAAGCAACACTCAAGTTTGATGATGTTGATTATAAACTTGTTTTTTTATATATAAGTTTTTTTTTTTTCTTTTTTTTGTTTGTTAAAAAAAAATAGTGGTTAATATTTATTTTTGTTGCTTATTTCTCCATGAAAAAATGGTGGAGATATTGAAAGTAGTGGAACTCATTTTTTGGGAGAGGAATAGTAGAATGAGTGGTGGAGTGTTGGAGAGGAATAGTAGAATGAGTGGTGGAGTGTTTGCTGATTTGTAGCAGAAATGTGTAAACTTTTCATTATATAAAGAAAATGGTGCCAAGTTCTAATGACACCACAAAAAGAAGAAATAATTTGTGTGTCTTCGCTTCTTCTCCCCTTCTGTTACGTTTTTTTTCTTTCAATTGGTATCAGAGCTACAAGATCAAGGCCAGTTTTCAATCATGTCTCACCTAGAGATTGAGCGGTCAAGAAGGGAGAGAGATCAAAAAATGAGACAGGAATCGAGTGACAAGAGCCAGAACACCGGTGCGATATAAGGTGATGCCTCACATAAGGTGAGTGTATGAATTCAAGAAAAGGAGGGATCTGTCACACTTAAATACCCGATGCTGACAAAATGCAACGATGCAGCTTGGGGGATTAAGATGGAGGTATTTATGATGGCACAAGGTGTTTGGGAGGCAATTGAGTCACCCGAAACAGTAGACAACCATAAAGATAAGATGGCTTTAGCAGCTATTTATCTAAGTATTGGAGAAGATACGTTGCTACAGTTGGGTGCCAAGAAAACGGCCAAGGAAGCCTAGATCATGCTGGAAAAATATGAATCTAGGTGCAGAAAGAGTGAAAGAAGTTAGAACACAGACTCTCTGGCTGGAGTTTGAAGTGTTGAGGATGGGTGATTCAGAAAGTATTGATGAGTATTCCGGAAAACTCACCATTATTGTCAACAAATTGAGAGGCCTTGGCAATACTGTGGATGATATCTAAGTAGTTAAGAAACTTCTACGATCCACCTCTGCAAAGTTTCTTCAAATTACTTCAACGATTGAGGAGTTCAATGATCTCAAAACGAAATCCGTTGATGAGATTATTGGATCACTCAAGGCATATGAAGAAAGGTTGCAAGGGTTTGGAGAAAAAGATGAAACCATTCTCCTCACTCATGCAGAATGGAAGGAACGAGAGAATGCAAAATCCTCAAAGAAAGAATGGAAGGATCAAGGTAGTTCCAGAGGAGGCAAGGGACGGAGTCGTGGAAGATGGAGAGACCGTGGGAGAAGTGACTGGCATCGAGGAGATGAAGGAGAGTCGCAAACTCAAAAGAAGAGATTTGACAAAAGTAAAATTAAATGTTTCAGGTGTCAGCAAATGGGACACTTCGCATCAGAGTGTTCCACAAAAGACGAACAACTCAACCTGATAGAGATGCAAAAGGATGAGGAGTCTTCATTGCTGATGATAGAGGCGTGTGAAATTAAAACCACACATGACAAAGAGCCTAATTTTGTGATGTTGAATGAAACTATAGTGCCGCCACCAGACAATATTGGAGCTGAAAATTCCTGGTTCCTAGATATTGGAGCAAGCAACCACATGTCAAGAGAAAGGAGGGTGTTTCGTGAGCTCGACACATCTATTGTTGGAAAGGTACGCTTTGTGATAACTCTGTAATAGACATTTGTGGTCGAGGAATAGTGCTCTTCAAATGCAAAACCGATGAGCACTTGATCTTATCGCAAGTCTATTACATACCTAAACTCAAGAGCAATATTATAAGTTTGGGACAACTGGATGAGAGTGGAAATAAAATTGTCATAGAGAACAGTGTGATGAAGATATATGACAGAGCTAGGAGCCTGATTATTATGGCGACCAGACAATCCAACAGATTGTATGTAGCAAAGCTGAAGCTTGCGGATCAGGTGTGTTTAATGATAAATATCAGTAACAGTGGTTGGCTCTGGCACACGAGGTATGGACACCTGAATTTTCACTCTTTAAATAAATAAATGACAAGAGAATGGTTGAAGGGTTGCCGAGAATCACCAAAGTCAATCAATTATGCGATGGATGTTTAATTGGAAAGCAGGATAAGACTCCTTTTCCCCGAACAACAACATATCGTACGAAGGAGTCATTGGATCTTGTCCATGGACATCTATGTGAACCTATTTCGCCAATGACGTATGGAGGTAACAGATATTTTATGTTATTAGTGGATGATTTTTCACGATTTATGTGGGTGTTTATGTTGAAAAACAAGAATGAAACACTGCTGGTGTTTAAAAAGTTCAAGATCAGTGTGGAGGTAGAGAAAGGCAAGAAGATTAAGAGCTTTAGAATGGACCGTGGAAGAGAGTTTGTATCTACTGCTTTTAAAGACTATTGCGAGAATGAAGGCATGAAGAGACTTCTTACTGCACCATTTTCACCACAGCAAAATGGCGTAGTAGAAAGGCGTAATCGAACGGTGGTAGAGATGGCAAGATATATGCTAAAGAGCAAAGAGATGGCTGCAAAATTTTGGGGAGAGGCTATTAAAACTGTCGTGTATATTCTGAATAGATCGCCAACAAAAGGAGTTGCAAATGGCACACCGTATCAAGCTTGGTTTGACAAGATACCAAAGGTTCATCACTTTAAAATCTTCAGGTGTCTTGCTCATGCCAAGAATACATATTCACACATTCCTAAACTTGTTGATAGGAGTGTGAAGACAATTATGTTGGGATATGAAGATGGAACCAAAGCTTACCGACTATTGGATCCACAAAAGAACAGAATTATGGTGAGAAAGGATGTAGTGTTCGAAGAGGAGAAAAAATGGTGTTGGGAAGAAATCACAAATGGTGATGATGAACAAAGAAGAACTTTCACTGTTCAAATTTCAGAAACACGGAGTAGAACAGAGGAGAGGAATATTGAAAATATTGAAGTTGATCCAAACGAAAGACAAAGGAAAAATTCGTCCTCAATTTTATCAACGCCAGACAGTACCTCAAATGCATCATCGTCAAGCTCATCAACGTCGAAAAAATTCAGGTCTCTAGAAGATATTTATAGAGAACTGAACGAAGCAGAGGAGGAAGCAATGGACCTTCGTTTTCTTTCTATAGAGGAGCCAACCTCATATGAGGAAGCTGCTAAGAATGAAAACTGGAGGAATGCCATGATGTCTGAAATTATCTTCATCGAAAAGAACAGAACGTGGGAACTCACAGACTTGCCAAAGAATCATAAAGCAATCGGCATCAAATGGATTTTCAAATTAAAGAAAAATCCAGATGGAGAAATCATGAAACATAAGGCGAGACTTGTGGCAAACGAATATGCAGAGCAGTTTGGTGTAGATTACAGTGAAGTATTCGCACCAGTGGCCAGGTTAGAAACAGTGAGATTAATTTTTGCTTATGCAGCCATTAAGAACTGGGAAGTACATCATATGGATGTAAAGACAACTTTTCTTAATAGCGAGTTAGAAGAGGAGGTGTATGTTGTTCAACAAGAAGGGTTCGTTGATAAAGAAAATCTAAACATGGTGTTAAAACTGCGTAAAGCCTTGTATGAATTAAAATAGGCTCCGGGGGCCTGGAATTTTAAACTTGATCAATGTTTGCAGTCACTTGGTTTTGTTAGATGTCCACAGGAATATGCTATGTACAAGAAAATTAATGGAGTTGAAGCAATGATAATCGGCACATATGTGGATGACTTAATCATAGCCGGCTCAAACAAACAAGTTATAGTTCAGTTCAAGGAAGAGATGCACCAGAAATTTGAGATGAGCGATCTTTGACTTTTGAGCTATTACTTGGGTATTGAGGTACGACAAAGCAGTGAATCAATCACTTTATATCAGGCCGGATATGCAAGAAGAATCCTAGAGAAGCTAGGAATGGGGGAGTGCAATCCTTGTTCGATTCCCATGGAACCAAGAATGAAGATGAGCAAACATGGAAATGGAGAACCTGCGGTTGACAAAACACTTTACAGAAGTGTTATTGAAAGCTTACGCTATCTGGTTAATACCCGGCCCAACATAGCCTACTTAGTTGGTGTGATGAGTAGATACATGGAGGCACCAACAACTTCACATCTCACAGCAGTAAAACAAATATTGAGGTATGTGAAAGGTGCTCTAAGTTTTGGCTGTGTTTATAAGAAGCTATCGAATGTGGAGCTGGTAGGATTTAGTGACAGTGATATGGCTGGGGATATTGATGATAGGAAGAGTACAACTGGAGTGTTGTACTATTTGGGAGTAAATCCAATAACCTGGGTATCACAGAAGCAAAAGGTGGTGGATTTGTCATCATGCGAGGCTGAGTATATAGTCGCAACTGCTGGAACATGTCAAGGAGTATGGTTGGGCAGGATTTTGAGTAACATCAGTCAACTTCCAGTAAAACCCAAGCTTAATGTTGACAACAAGTCAGCTATAGCGTTGGCGAAAAATTCTATTTACCATGATCGAAGTAAGCACATGGATACCAGATTCCACTTTATTCGCCAATGTGTACAAACTGATGCTATTGAACTGGAATATGTGAACACAGATGAACAGTTGGCGGATATTCTGACAAAGCCGTTAGCAAGACAACGGTTCCTGGAGTTAGGAGAGAAGATTGGCTTGAAGAAAGTCGACTCAACATAGTTAAACAAGTTTAGAGGAGTGATTGTTGGTTATAAACTTGTTTTTTTATATATAAGTTTTTTTTTTTTTTCTTAAAAAAAAATAGTGGTTAATATTTATTTTTGTTGCTTATTTCTCCATTAAAAAAGGGTGGAGATATTGGAAGTACTGGAACTCATTTACCTTATTCATTCTACCCTGAACCTATACAGTCGGTATAAAGACAAAGAGAAAGCCGAAACCGACACCCTGAACGGCTATTCCCGTACTATTCTTCTTGAAGAACAAGGTCAAGCTAGAAGAAAGAAGCTCCTTCACCTTAATTACCTGATTGTGATGTGATTGAAAGGTTAAAGAGGACTATTTATTTCATTTCTTCTTCTTTGTCCGATATGACCTGACCTTCACTTTACAGTCTAGTAAATGAATGAAAGAAGGAACCTGTCCCTGATGGAAGAACAGTAAACAAAGCATCTTATCTTCTGTCCTTTACAGTTGTTGAGTCAATTAAATCCTCTTTTCTCGTCTTCTCGTCTCACTGCTAGCTTCGCTCATTCGGCTCGTAAACAAAGAAGGGAGAGTCAAGTTGCTGAAAGAGTCATGATCCTGTTCCTATTCTATTCTCAAATGAAAGATGAATGAGAGTGAACGAACTCCTTTCCCTATTTTTTAGGGCATTTCACTCTTTTACAAGGGAAAGCTCATTCACCTATTGATTGATTCTTTCTCCTCCTCTACCAGATTGAACTCAAACACTCAGTCTCTTCTCTTTTCTTTCCCTTCTTAAACTGTAACCTCGGTGAAGAATCTTTGCTTTGCTTTTCTTTCCCTTCAATGTAAACAAGACTCAAGAGTTGTTTACGAGCTTCACTCCGCTGAACCAATATTCCCTGAGCTACTGAACCGAGATTACCTTTCTTGTTTGTTATTACAGTAAACTCCTGGACTATGACTGATGAACCTTCTTTCACTCCTTGCCCTGAACCGTAACCTGACGAGAAAGAAAGAGAAGCTAAGCTCAATCACCTTTATAGGATAGTAAAGAAAAGAGAATTGAAAGACTGAAGCAAGACAGACAAGATTCTTTCTCCTGAACCTGATTGAACTCTGACGGACCGACCAACAAGAAATTCATTCTATCTCTCCCTTATTTTGAGGATGAAAAAGTCTATCTTTACCCTATTTTGAGGGATAAAAGAGAGTCAAGGTAATTCATTATTAAGGAAAGCCGAAACATTAGTTTACAGTCGAGTTCACTGTCAGGAAAGACGAAAGAGAAAACCTGAACCGGAACCGATATTACAGTCTTTGAATGAAGGGAGACGACACTATCGATGAATGAGAGTGAACTGGAAGGAAAGACGAAAGAGAAAACCTTTTCTATCTAGCATAGGGGTAAAACATTAAAAGACCTTTTTCCCTAACAGCTTCGGCTGAAAGAAAAGAAATTCTATCCACCATAGGGGTAAAACATTAAAAGCGGTTTTCCCTTAATAGCGGGAGCTTCAATAAATTATTTTCTATCCAATATAACTGTAAAAGTTCGTAAGACCTTTTTCCCTTAATAGCTTCGGCTGAAAGAAAAGAAATTCTATCTTTCCCGTATTTTAGGGTATAAAAGTGTATCTTTACCCCTATTTCCCTCGGTAACTCAACTGTAAACACGAAAAAAACAAGATCAAAGTCTATCTTTCCCGTATTTTGAGGTATAAAAGTCTATCTTTCCCCTCTTTTTCGGGATAAAATACCGGTCAAATGGGCCGAGGTAATTAATAAGTAGAAGGAAAGACTATCGAAGAATCAATTCGACTTAACTGTAAGGAAAGACGAAAGATTCCTTCTTTCTCTTTCTCTTCTCCTCAACTCTCTCTTCATTCAACTGTAAACACGACTTATGAATGAGACTCAACCAACCTATCCTTATTCATTCTTTCTCTTGATCTGATCCTTCTTTCACTCTTTCACTATTCCGGGACTGGGTAAAGCATATTCTATTCATTCGTTCTCTTTTCTTTTCTTTCACTGTAACCTCATTCACCTTCTTTCACTCCTGTCCTGCACCTCTCCCTTGCTCTCCCGTTTGAATGTTTGCTCGTCGTTTAGGCCTGTAGGTGATTCTCCTTGCATTCAGGATTCATCGCACCGGGGTAGTACCAGGACCCTTGTGCTCCCTTGATCAGAGAAAGTTGTCTCTCTGTCAGCCAGCCCTATGTATGTGTATGACAACTATAAATGAGCCTTGCGATGAGACACTGACATTTCCGTAAAGTGAACGTGCCCATTGAGCAGCTTCCAAAAGAAAGGGGAAGAACTGCCACAGGGTTCCAATTAAAGAACCTACTTCCAGTTAGCAGATCGACAAGAAAGACAGGCACTTCGCCCTATCTCATTGTGGAGAAGGAAATGAATGGAAAGGCGGACACAAGCCCGCTTATCAGTGTATTCCCCCTACTTATGACTGTACCTTAGGCCCAGCTCTTGCTTTCTTGCTTGCTTGCTCGATGCTTTTATTATTCCTCATGTCTTCTCTTCTGTGTTCGTAAATCCGAATCAATTGAGGATTGCCGGCAGCCGGATATCCACTCTTCTTTTTGTCAACTCATTTCCAGATCCGGTAAAATAGATATAGATAAGGTACTCACACGGAACAACTTCTCCCCACTCCACGAGGCCCAACTACCTGGATTTGTCCAATCAAGGGAAGAAAGGAATAGCAGCAGCTCAGTAACTATCGTAGGTAGAGTCAGAGAAGACCTGAAAAAGATCTTCATTCAAAGATGGGTACTCCTTGGGTCGATCCTGCCTGCTATTGGTGATACCCTTACTTAGATAGAGAGTAAACGCCTTGTAGCTTTCACTGGGTTCCGTTCCTTATAGTCTTCTCATAAGCAGCTATTCCAGTACTTATGAATGACTGATTTAATTAAGGATGATAACGTCTATCTTCTTAGATGAAGGTATTCGCTTTAGCGATAAAGCCCGAATACCGATGAATCGATTCTTTTGCCAACCTCCAACGACTTTCTTAGTCTAAGCTCGTCCCTACTTAGGCTTACTTGCTCTATATTGAGGGGCTCCCCGCCTGAAGTTAGCCAGATTTATAGATTTCCTATATTCAAAAGCACTAAGGGAGAAATCAAACCTTTCGATGAGTGGACTCCTTTCCCTGTCGGTCTCGCAGCTTCGCTTATTCGCCTCGTAAACTCGGTCTCACAGCTTCGCTCCTTCACCTCCTCCGTCGGTTTCACAGCTTCGCTCCTTCCCTGGAGTCAAGATCTACCTGTTGAAAGACTGAAGTACTGACTTTCCTTCTCGACTACAAGAGCAAAGAGTTAGGATAGGAGAGGTGCTACTGTAGTTACTGTAAGAGGACATCGATTCATCAGCTACCGGTTTGTATAAAATAGTTGCTTTCTAATCAATCCATGGTTATGCTTGAAGCAGGCCGTAAACAAAGAGAGGTAGAGGCTAATTTGCCTATGAAAGTGTTCGGTACAGGGGGTCGGTCGGTCGGAGTAAGGCTTTCTCTTCCTTTGTGCTTTAGAGAAGGAATGCCACCAGTGGTTGGTTTGTTTAACTGGACTCCTCTATTCGTATTCTGGGTGCTATAGATGCGGCTAAAATCGTACCCGAGACCTTTCTTTCGGGGGAGTACCACGAAGAGATAGAGATATAGTGTGATTTCTTTATATCCAATTGCTTGCTCAATCCTGCCTGAGAAGTCTTCTGTTAACCATCGACGACCTAGTCTGTTGATCCCAAGATGAATGAGAGATCGATGTGACCGGGCCTAGTGCGGGTGCTTGCTATGGATCAACCTTTTCTTCCAACTGTCGTAACACTTCCCTTCTTTCTTTTGTCGGAACATAAATTCGCTTGACTCTTCCGACTAATGTGCTAGTATCCCTTTCCTTTTAGGAGTTTGACTCTTCGCCAAGGATTTAATAACCTGACGAGAGAAATGAATTCCACTATCAGAGCTCTCCCACAAGATCCTATAGAAGCGCAAGACCGCCCCCTTTTGGTTAAGCAGCTGTCAAACCAAACTGAATTGACGCTGTCCGGATTTCCTTCAACTCCATTTTTTGAGGTGGCAAAACGGGATCTCGTGGATTGACTTCTCTACTCATTTCCCTTCTCGGATGGCTAGCTTTTGACTTCTTAAGCCTCCTTCGGATCCTCCATCCCCGAATCTGAACCTAATCAAATTTCTTCAACTAAGATCCCGCGTCGTGATTCTTTCAATTGAATTAACTACGATCCCTTCTTAGATTATTTCTTCTTTCTATTGATTCCAGAACCCCTGGGACAAGACCGATCAAGCTTCTTCTTCTTTGATTGATGGACTCAGACGTCAAGCTGTGGATATTTGATCTGATTGATTTCATTTCGTTCAAAAGTTGTCTAGGGCAGTCGGTCTTCCCGAACTGGGTAGGACGGTGCCTAAGCCTTTTTTTTCAACTAATCGAAGAGGGCGCCCCATAAACCACGTATTCCTCACTCACCGTCGTCCTTACGAATAGAAATGAAATAGAAGAAAACGTTCGCTAACAAGAAAAAGGTGGTCCAAACATTCTGACCTCGCCTCTAACATTCTCTTAAGCTTCTGCCTATACCTATACCATAATCAGCTTCTTCCTTCGTTCATCAAGTCCCAACTCTTATAGGTGAACGCGAGCAAGAAGGGTGGACTTTATGCAAGAGGCTTGACTTCGATCTGAGTTAGAACATTAGAGTCAGATAGTACCAAAGGCAATTCCACTACTGTTGAGAGAGAGACTGGCAAGCTTTGAGATGGTTCGCGCACCAATGGACCCTTCTTCAAGCGAGGCTTTTAAAGTTCAGTATGGTGGGCGTCCCATTATGAGCATATGATTAGTTGCAGCCTGCCCGCAACTTTTGAACATCTTCTGCCCCCCGAACCCCTGCTTCTGCCTGATCATCAAGATCAGTTCAACAGGTCCATCAGGTGACGTAAGGCCCTGAAGATTCTACCCCTACTCCTTCTCTCTCACAGGCCCGGTAAGGAACCGGCCTCTCAAAATTGCAAATCAAAAGAGAAAGCTAGAGATTCTTCTTAATATAGAATATGGGCCGATGTAGAGAAAGATTAGCTCAACTGTTAGCTCATTCATTGTCAACTTTCAATCAGCTTAGGTCTCGAGCTAAAGGATCTGCCCTTGTCGTCGAGTGCGCCCATTATCTTCTTTGAATAGGCCGCTTTAAGGAGACTTTTGACGTCCTACCCATGAGGATCTCTTATAGATCAAATTGCCCAATCTAGTTCAATCCTGAGTTGATCCATCTCTATTGACTATAGTCAAGGATGGAGATCCCAAAAGGCCAAAGAAGGAAAAGTCTCTTCCCTCCCTTAGATCGATCACTGAGCCCAGGCCCGACCCCTGCAAAAGCCAATCGATTGAATGCTGTCGGTTGTAGCTAAAAAAAAGAGAAGAAAATAGGATGGGCGACTCAGGAGCATCTGCAACTACACTTCTTGAAATAGGCATCCAGCCTGCAACTTTCGCTGGCTCACTACCTATTCAGATATGATCTATCCCTTTATTCAATATTCAATAGAAAGAGGGGAAATTCTTCAATCCAATGCAGACCATCGACCTCCTGGGCCGGCTATCTTTCAAGGGCCTAGTCAAAGGAAAGCAGCTAGAATCCCACTCTTTTAATCGAAACCGGCTCGTATGCCAAGTATCTAATCTCTGTGTCTCAAGGAGGAAGAGTAGCAAAGCAAGGATATCGAAGGATATCGGGAGCTGAAGAAGAGAGAACTTTCTCAAGCAATGAATAGAAGGCCGCTTTTAGTCCGGGTTTTGAAAGAAAAGAAGAAAGACTAGTATAGTAGAAAGAATCAGTTAGGGAATCCCTTGTTGAAATTCCACCCGGGTTCGTCAGAGGTATAAACCACTAAATCCGGAACCCGAAACTCCCTAAATAGGTTTGACTAGGGTTTGTTTGAAACAGAGCTCAAGTGGAGCCAGACTCTTAAGTTCCTTAACTCAATAGATCTCGCTCAATAGCAGCCATAGCTCACTAACTCATAGCAACTCTAGCTCATAGCTACTTGAACTCAAGGACAAGCAAGAATAGATCAAGGAGAGAAAAGGGTGGGATCCCATATCTCTTTCTCTCTGAGGTCTACCAGGCTGAACCTCCCTATTCGAAACACCGATCCGATCCCGAGTTAGATGCGCGGGTGCCTTAGATTTCCAATCCTCAACTACTAGCGCAATCTCATCAATCGACAACTTCCGTTTCGCCTGCCGACTGATAAATAAATGCTGTAATTTCTTCCAGCGCTTGCAGGTGATTAGATCACATACACGCCATTTCTTCAATCCCAGCTTCTCGTTCATTAACTATACTCTTTGTCGGCAAATGTCTGAATTTCTATTTCCTATCCGGAGAATTAGAAAGAGCTCACTATTGCCAATGGTGTTTTGTCCACTTCTCAACTATTACGAAATCTTCACTTGCACAAACCTCCCTCATATGCAGTGGAATTAGTGTCCTAGGCGAAAGATCCTCGATTCACGTCGCAAACAGTCTACATTGACTCCCTCACAGACAGGGCATTCCTTGTCCCCGTCCCTTTTCTTCAGGTTGATGTCGATTCAAATAGTTGTGCTGAGGTTTATGATAGCTTAGCTAGTTGAGCTGAGGAAGTGGATTTCACCCTACACCCTATAGCTGGACTCCTTTATAAAGATAAAGAAAAGGGGTTAGTTTATTGAAACCTCTGGATAAACTCCTTCTGTTGGAGCGTCATCCTACTCCTTCTTTATTCTTGATGAGTTAGAGTTCCTGTTCTGTAATGATTATTAGCGCCTGTGCGTCGGTCAAATTTCTTTCCTTCAGTGGACTAATCTAGGTATACATCTGACTTCTTCGCTGGATTGCGTAATAACCCCTGAGATCTTAGGAGAAGCAAAAGAATCTGCCGCCTAAAAGTACCTTCTTCTTAGAAAACCCAAGGAAGTAGGAACAAGGAAAGCGTCAAAGCTGGCAAGCTATAAAGCGAATAGTTCCGGACTGAGTTATTCGATCACAGCACGCAAAGATCGCGACTTAGACTTAGTCCTTGACCTTACTACGAATCCCGTGCACGAGTAGAGGTTGCTTTGCTTACTTCAGACAATTATTGACAAGATTCCATATAAGATAACCATCTGCCCTTCTTGCATACCCAAGCGCTCCTCCCAATGAGCCATTTTTGACAAGAAAGAAAAAGGGTTAAGTGACCAAAACATCCGAGGCAGCTTCAGCATCTGATGCAGCTAAAAGCCTAGGTGGTATCCTTTTCTATTACGCAACGGCATAGAATGATGAGACATCTATTCAGTCGCCAGTTCAAGTTAGTTGAGATTTGTACTCTCTTTTTATGAGTATGATTTGCTACCGAATACTCTTTGTGGTATGGTATCAACCTGTAAAAAAGCAGGATTCGCGGAAGAGAGATTGGTTTACTACTATTGGTATTGGATGGATTGAGTTAGCGGGGTAGAATACAAGGACAGCCTATACAAGGCTAGACAGCAGCCTATGGTTTGGTTTGTTAGCTCGTGTCGAATAGAATTGAATAGGACTTTCTTTGTTCAACAGGTTTGTGCCAAGGTCCCTAGGGCATCAATACATCGGCGGATTAGAGTAGAGGTATATTGGTTCGATACCTTGGTTCTCAAGTCCCGGGACTAATAGAAGCAATGATCAATTTCAATTCAATTCCCCTCCGAGGTACGGAAGAAGATGGAAACCTTGGTCTGAGTTCGCACATGAGTCAACCCCGCCTGCTTATCCTGACCAGTGAACATGAAACCAAACTCAACGAACAAGAAGAGCAGACTGAATGGTATAGCTTTCGGTGCTCTTTCTTCCAGTAGTGTGCTCTTGGAGCTCAGTTTCTTCTTCCACAAGCGGTGCAACTCTACGGTGAAACTCCGCTATCAGCGACCGGATAGCTCCTTGATTAGTCGATCGCTTGCGCCCTGCTCAGTTAGCTTCTCTATTCGACAGGAAGTCAATCTTCTTCTTATAGTGGTCCCCTAGCTCGGCCCTTTTGTTCCCATTCTCTTGTAGGAGCTTATTATAGAGTCTTTCCTTATCCTTATGATCTAGTTCACCTGAATAAATGGATTGGCCTTCCCAATACCCTTCCTACTATTGTAAATAGCTAGTTGGACCGCCCGACCCTAGCGGACTGTACTTTCACCTTTTTTCGAACCGGAATGAATCACTGGGTTGGAACTCTTTCTTTAGCGGGCTCTATTGCTCCTTGGCACCTTATTTGTTTAGCAAAGTATAGTGCCTCCCCTGCCACTGGCGATCGAAGTCTTGATCTACTCTTTGCTTTTCTTCCTCTCTAAGGAACTGCGTTAAGGGAGCCATACCTTTGCTCAGTATTTCTTTATACTTCTTGGTACGATCTTCCAGACTCCTTCTTTCAATACGAAGTGGAATAGAGAACTTATAATCGGTGGCTTCTCAGCCTCTCCATTTATCTTCTTCGCAGCCGTAATAGTAGTCGTCTCTCATTTCCTCTAGTTTGTCCTTCAGCGCAAGCAGCTCTTCTTTCCTCCTTTCTGTAAGCCGTTGTTTGGTAGAACTCTTCCCCCTTCCCTTTGTTTGTTGGGAAAGGCGGTCTATTCGTCGGTCTTCCTCATTCACTTGTTTCAGCCTTAGCACCTAGCGGTAGTGGTTCGCCATCTCCACATCTCTGTCCCCTTCAACTACGCAGCATTATGCTCCTCGAAGCAAGGAAGTGAGAGCACCAGGAAGAGGAGATAGGTTGTTTGTGAAAGAAGTGTTGTTCTCGAATAAGCTCTTTGGCACATCTTCGACGGTTAGACCGGGTAGAACAAGAAGTGAGGGAGCCTGGCGGAAACGTGAAGGTGCAATACCTAGCTGCTCAATCAAAACCGACGATAGATGTGATGGATGGAGGGAATCGAATGAATCCGCTTTCTTTTACAGAATCTGCTGTGGAACTAATAGAAAAAGGCTCTTTGCCACTGTTAGCAATTGAATCAGAAGCATGGAATAGGACAAGGTTTACGTTATGCCTTAATCTAAGAGTAGTAGGAGTTCAAACAACTTCTAATCGTATTCGGTGAAATAAGATTCTAGGTTCTTTTTGAAAACTTGCTACTAGTTCTAAGCTTGCAGATCAATTCAAAAGCTTGCCTTACTTAGTATGACTGATTCAAATTCAATAGCAGAAATCAGGCGAAAAGACGAGAGTGGTCTAAGGGTGGAGGAGGAACCGTTCTTAGAGTGATCGTATACGTAATGATGGCATATCAGTAAGCCTTGTTGAATCAGTAAGCGGGCGGGCCTAGTCCAGCTGTTCTCTGGTCTTGTTGGAATAACCCTTGTGAAGGTAGGAGCTCTAAGCCTATCAGCCCTAAGCCTATCAAAAACTCTCTGCTCTTGGCTTACCGGTCTCCTGGTCCGATGAGCTATTAAGTGAGCTAACGAAAAGGGGAGTTGTTTCAGTATTTAAGTAAAGTCAGCCAGGGCTTGAACCTTGACTGAATGCAGCTTAGTTGGCCTTAGCCTGAGATAAACCCAATCAGTTTCACTCTCTCTCAGTTCTCTCTTTGTCAGCAAGTTCTTTCATTCGATGCTAGGTCCGGATTTGCAATCTCCTTCGGACCCTTCCTCTATCATGAAAAGATCTGCGGAGCTCTTATTAAGTCTAACAGGAAAAGCAAGCACTCCCCTTTGTTTGGTGGCCTCGTTCCTTGAGAAGAGTGAAAGCGGAATCAGACTCTCGGACGGCCTTCCTTCCCCAATCAATCCATTCATGTGAAGGTCAGGGTAAGGGAAAGATTCAGCGAAGGGAATGAAAATAGAAAGGAAAGGTGATTGAACTATAAAGACAAATTGCCTATTCTTTCATCTCGGGAGAAATACGATCGCAAAGAGCTAATTCAAACCCCTCCGGTACAATAAGAACAGCCCACACATTCAAACCCCCCTTTCTTACCATTAGCAAGAACTTGTTTCACTTGCTGCTTATCATAAGAGGAATTCGAACACAGAAAATACAGTCTCATTCAGCTTGTGGAACCTCAATATCCCACCGGGCTTACTAGCTAAATGGCAATTGGCACATACAATATGCCCAGTCGCTTCTGACGGATGAAAACGATGCAAATCCTCCGTATAGGATTTTTGTTTATGTAGAACTCAAAAGTCTGAAACATTCTTTCTTTTCATAATATCGGTAGATGGATCATTTATCAATCATGAATTGAATGAATAATAACTACAAGCTACAAGTGACGGAGATAGACGATTTAAATAACGGAAAATCCAAGATTTGCAAATAGTATCGAGAATAACTGGAAAAGTGGAAACAAGACCTGATATAATTTGATCAGAATCAACCAAAAATCTTTGTAGACAGAACCAATCATTAGTTCCAAACCGTGGGGTGAATGAAATCCGATACAGAAATCGGTTAATAAAAGAATCGCTTTGACTGTATCACTGAAATTAGATAGGAATTCCTGAGCCCAAGAGTGAAGAATAACAAGTTGTTCATTCCCTAAAATAGAATAACCGCTTAGAATAATCAAACATATTCTATTTGTTGAGAAGTGCAAAATCGTATGGATACGACCCTCATTATGTATCTTGATTAATTGGATCCTTTCTTTGTGGATTCCTATAGGCGCACCGGATTGTAGATGTGTCTCCGAACTTTGATCATTTCGTCCAAAAAGAAAGAGGATTTACTCCACCAATTCTATGAACTTTTATAGAAGATTGAATCATTCAACAAACTTTCGGATTGACCAGCATTCGACCATAACCCAAGATTCCATACTTTTAGTAAATAAGAGAGAAGAAATCCACCAGGGTAAAAAGACTAGAGATGCAAGATCAAAAAGAGGCAATGGAATTCTGAGACATATAATGGGCGAATAAGCTCAGCGTAGAAACCTTACGGGAAAAGGAAATGGAGTTGGGAGACCGATAGGGTCAGGAAGTAGCTCTTTTTCGGTTGAGTCTGATTTGACAGTGAAGGGAGAGGTGATTAGTGTTTGACAGGCTAAGACAGAGAGGAGGTAACCAACCAGCTTTTGTTGAAGGAGCTCAGACGAAGACACACAATCACCTTGTTTACAGTTCAACCAGAAGAAATAGTAGGCGAAATCAGGGTCAGAAGTAATAGTCCTGTTCTCTCTCATTCATAAGGGAAGGGGTATTTATCTTAGTTTACAGTTCAAGAAGGCGAAGAAGTAATAGTTCAGGCAATGAATGGAATTGTTCAACCCTCGTGAAAGAGAAGAGAAAGAGCTAGTCAAGAATAGAGGGGGACAATCAGGCTCGTTCAGTAGTGATTGAGGACAGAGTTTACAGTTCCGGAATAACAGAAAGAACGGAACAAGGAGTTAAAGAGAAAGAATCGTTTCGCCTTCACTCTAACGAATCTTGAGTATTGATCTTTTACAGGGAAATCCGGGAAGGGGCTAGAGGTTCAGCTTCTCATCCAGCTTACCTAGTTCAACCCGAGTTCAATCTGTCGAATTAATCTTTTGTGTCTTTCCTTTCTCTTTTTGGTTTGGGTTTGTTTCCTCTCCCGGATGGATTGACTTCCTGCCTGTAAAGGATTTCATTCATTAAAAGAATAGTAGGGTACGGTGAAGTAGCTCATTCATCTTTCTTCTCATAACGAACAATAACAAGAAGAGAAAGATTCGGTTACAGTGAATAAATAGGTAAAGGTGAAGAAGGAGTTATTGAGTTTACAGACAGAGTGAAAGAATCAAGAGGAGCCAAGCAACGAGACCGTAAGGGAGAGGAGCGAAGGGAGGAATACAGTCGGGTCGAAGACGCTCGACGAGTTTAGGGAGGAGAGGGTTTCGGCTTTCTCTTTGTCTTTTACCTTGGGAAAGAAGTAGAATGAATCTTCAGTCTTTGCTTTCTTTACAGTTACGGATTGAATAACGAACTCGAGAAGAGAACGAATAAATTGAATATGCGTTACTACCTAGTCTAGTCTTTGAATCAATAAAGTAAGTTACGGAGGTAAGATCAGAGAAGCCAAGCCGAGTTGTAGAGGTGAAGGAGAATTAATAAGCAGTTGAGGATTAACTTATGTTATGAATTACCTTATTCAATCTATCTGATCAGGGAATAAATAGAGTCAAAGGTGTAGGGGCGAAGCCAAGGCGAGTTAAGGTTCAGAAGTCGAACTAATAAATAGTCCAAGAGACTGTAAAAGAATAACGAACTCGAGAAGAGAACTGAAGGGAATACCAGAAAAGCTGAATGAGTAAGTCAAGTAGCTCGAGAATCAGAGAGAAGTAAAAGAAAGAAAATAGTTCATCCCTTGTTTACAGTTCGGGGAAGCAGTTTCCATTTACGCTTAGTCAGTCTATTTGTTTAAAGCCTAGTTACCGAGCTCAATCAGGAAAAAAGGTTCCGGGAAGGTATAGAAGCTAATAGGTTAGGAGGTTCACTCTCATTCATCTTTCCGATTTCATTCCTGTTCCGGAGTCAGTCTCCGCAGCTAATGTTTACTCTCCTCTCCTGTAAAGCAGCTAAGCGTCTTCATTGATTGAATAAATAGGAACAATAAGTCTCATGAGTTCTAAAACAGCCCGAAAAATAGGGAGGGGATAGAATTGAATGAATAATCAATGGTCTCTCTTTAAAGGAGTTTACTGTTTAAGAAGGTGTCCGGTTTCACTATCTCTTTTCTCCACGGTAAAGGAATAGAGTGAGTATAAGGAGCTCAGGCTGTGAGACCCGTAGGGCGAAGGAGCGAAGGCTTTGTTTCGGTTTCCTCTCTCTCCCTGATAGTTTAGGCTTGACTTCAGGAGCTTGAGTGAACGAAGTAGCTCGGATCATATCGGTTACGGGGAAGAGAAGTAGTGATTGAGCAAAGCAACGAAAACGAGAAGAGGAGAGGCCCCAAACAACGAGACCCCGAGGCGAAGCAGCTTTGTTACGTGGTGTTGGTCAGTCTTACGACAATGAATAGGTGAAAGAATAAGAAAGGAAGGGATTAAATTCATTTATGTATAAGGACAGAGGTAGGTGATTGACCGAAGCAAGCAGCTTTACCATTTAATAGGAGAAGGATAAAGAGTGAAAGAGTCTTTCTCTTGTCTCCCGGATTTCATTCATTGACTCAACTGTATAAGGGACTAGCGTATAAGGTTCAGGGGCGAAAGAAACGCTTTACCTTGTTTACAGTTAAATCCGGAAAGAATAGAGAAAAGAAAAGAAAGAGACCCATCCACCCCGTAAGGAAAGGACAGGACAGGAGCAAAGAAAGACCAAGACAGAGTGTTTGAGCTGTTTTCAACAAAGAAGGAGCGGAGCGCAGCAACGAGACGAGAAGACGTTCATTAATAAGTAGCTTTACCGTAAAGTAAAGGAGGAGAGGGTTTCCCGAGGTTGGTTGTAGAGGCTAATGAGCGAAGAGCTGCTCGACGAGAAGAGAATCAGAGTGAAAGAGGGTTCCTTCAGTAGTTCAGAAGAAGGAATAAGCAGTCTTGACTTACGGTTCCGGTTTAGGTTAATCAATAGTAAGAGGGTAAGATAAAGGTAAAGAAAGGATAGATAGGTTCAGTCTCATTCCTCTTTCGTTGAGTCGTACGTACCTTTTTCTCTCTTTTGCTTTTATTTGACCTTGGGTTTGAATATGGGGTGGTGGTAGGTGACTCTCATCTTCTTTTGAAGTTCAATCGTGGTCAGGCTTTATCGTTAGTCTTTACTTGTTCAAGAATAAATAAATAGAGAGAGGAGTCAACTTTAATTCATCTTTCTTACTTAGAGGAGAGTATCAGAGTGAGTTCGATCAGGTTCAGGAAATGGAATTGGGAAACCTAGTTGTAGAGGTTACGGAGCTCTGCAGCTTTCCCTTAAGGGGAGGTTACGGAGCAGTTCAGTTTTCTTCTCAAGACTATGGCTCGACTCGAAAGGTTCTTCTTGACGCTTTACCGAGTGAAAGAAGAATAGTCCGTCCAGGTTCGGGAGTTTAGAGTTTTAAAGAAGGAATCATAGAATAAATCCTTCTTATCTTACAGGAAATAGCAAAACAAGAGCAAGAGAAAAAGGATCATGAATCGTAAAGGTGCTCAGCAGCGAGACACCCAATCACCGAGGTTACAGTTAAAGAAGGGAGAGGGTAACAAGAACTCATAATAAGGAACAATAACTGACGGGAATAAAGTCAAAGGTTCAGCAGGAGTTTACTTTACCGAGTTCCATCAGTCGTCTTAATCTTTAGTCTTTAGTTTACATTCATTAGCTAGAGAATGAACCCATTCCATTTAACGAGTTGCCAGTTTAAAGAAAAAAGAACTCGCAAGAAAGAACTGAAGAAGAATTAATTTAGGAGAAAGATCAGATACAGAGCTAAGCCTCGTTACAGTGAAAGAAGTCAAAGAATAAAATAAATAGGTGAATGAGCTTTACCTTGTTCAAGAATAGTTAAGGTAATAACATAGAATAACTAAATAGGTTACGTAGAGAGGGAACGAACTCTCGGAGAAAGAGAAGAACGAGCCAGAGCTAAGCCTCTTTACTGTTTAAAGAAGGGTAAAGAAGACGAACAACTTCCGTCCGGTACATAGATAGAATAGAAGTGAAGGAAAAGAAGGAATAGGTTAAGGCAATGAGAA
Source organism: Cucurbita pepo subsp. pepo (assembly GCF_057944985.1). Classification (NCBI taxonomy): domain Eukaryota; kingdom Viridiplantae; phylum Streptophyta; class Magnoliopsida; order Cucurbitales; family Cucurbitaceae; genus Cucurbita; species Cucurbita pepo. The sequence continues at coordinate 802,131 of NC_141810.1, forward strand.
ATTGTTCAAGAATAGTGAGAGGAGAGAAGCAAGGAGACCAATCCAATAGGACAGAAGATTCAAAGACCTATTCCAGTTTACCGAGTAAAGGCAATAAATAAAAGAAAGCTAGAACTAAGACCTACAGTACAGAAAGAAAGAAGCCTAGGTGATTGATTGAGTTAAGGAGAGAGATAGTTGTACGAGGTGAGAAAGAAATGGGTGTTCCGGAGCTTGACCTTTCATCCAGCCTGCCTATCTATTTCCCTTGTGAAAGAAATCAGTCTATCTCATTTGAGTATTCATCTTTGACAGTGAAGGTAGAGGCAATTCAATCCTCAGCCTAGTTACCCAATGTTTGAGTTCTATCTGTCTCATTAATAAAGAGTCTTTGTTTATTTACTCTTCGTGAAAGGGAGAGGTTCAGTAATTAAGGAGTTAACTTTACCTCGTGAAAGAAAGAAGGTTCCGGTTAAGGAGCCAAGACGAAGACTGAGTTAAAGAAGGAAAAGAAAAGGGTCTCGCTTGAGGAGAAGAGTTTACCTCCTTCAATCAGGTTCAGGATCATTTATCCTTCTTACAGGAAAGAAAGAAGAGGAGAATGAGACGACCCATAAGTTCAAGAGGTATAAGAGAGTAAGACAAGGGGGTTTCTTATCTTAGGTTACAGTATGTATAAGTAGAAGATCAAGAAAAGAACCGTCAAGTGTAAAGTCCAGTGTGTTTGAAGGTGATTGAGCAAAGAAAAGAGACTGAGAATCAATAGATGATTGAGCTTTACCTTGTGCAAGAATAGTATAGGCGCGAAGCCGAGGGGTGAAAGAGCGAGAACAAAGGGAGAGGTGAAGGAAAGAGCTACTTTTACACCTCCTTTAATAAGGCCAGCAAGGTCATATCGTCCGTCTTTGCTTTGGTTCCGGCAATGGAATAGTAGACAGGTTCATGGAGAGAGAGTAAACTCATTAGCGGCTTTACCTCGTCGTTCAAGAAAAGAGACCAATAGAATAGGTGACGGAGTGAAAGAAGGAATCCGAAAATTCATCTTTCTTACAGGGACAGGGAATAGGCAAAGCAAAGGTGATTGAGCTTGCTTCTCTTTCTTGACTTTTTGTCTTTTACCGAGTAGTTGAATAAATAGGTAATGGTTCAGTAGTCAGACCAATAGAATAGGTGAATGAGTGAGAGAAGGGGAAGGCGGTTTCTTAGTTTACAGTTCAAGAAAGAAAGGAGAAGATCAAGATCAAGAAGGAATCTTTCGTCTTTCCTTACAGTTAAGTCGAATTGATTCTTCGATAGTCTTGACTTCCTGTTCCGGAGCTTGACCTTCAGATAGTTTACGAGGGGTGAAACAGCGAGACCGAGAGGGAGAGGGGTGGGTTGGTTTACTTTTGGGCATGCTTCGTTTGCTTTGCTCTTCTTCTTCGGCCCCATTTGTTTGGCATGGTGCTAGAACCTTGTTCCGAGATGTCTTTGCTGGGATTGATTGCCCCTGATTTGGACGATACACAAAAAGTCAGGAGTGACGTTCGAACCTACCTCCTTTGTCCTTCTTTCTTTTTTGATTTGACATAGATGCTGACTTTTCATTTCTTTGACTCTTATCTTGCTTGGTCTTTTGAAAAAGATCCCACCTAACCTGGTATGGAAGCTATAATTGTAAACCGAAATCAAATCTATGGAAGCATATTGGTTTATATATACATTCCTTTTAGTCTCGACTCTAGGAAGAATTTGTTTCGCTATCCTTTTTCGCGCCTAAAGTTCCAACTATAACAAAGAAAGGCGTAATTAATTAATTCTTTCTCATTATCTCAGTACTTCAACTAGTCCCCGTCTTCCTCGAATGGATCTCTTAGTTGTTGAGAGGGTTGCCCAAAAGCAGTATAGCAGTATACATACCCAGTCAAACTGACAAGTAAACCAGATATAGAGATGGCAACTAGGCTAGGGTTGCTGTTTCCATTATTATAGAATTGAAAGACCACAACTATGATAAGATCATTTATTTACAAGGGAATGGAATGGTATACAAAGTCAACAGATCTCACTGAATCAACAAAAATATAGGATGAGGCTACACAACCCGTTGAGGAGAGTTCTAAATCTGGGCCAAGACGAATGAATGTAGGGGATTTATTTCAACCATTGAAGTCGGAATATGATCAAGTGGCTCCTGGGTGGGGAACTAGGCCTTTGTTTGATGGGTGTCGCGATGGGTCTATTTGTCCTATCTATTATTTTGGGGAGATTGATCATTCTTCCATTTTACTGGCTGGACGGAATTTCAAGCAATTCGATTCGATTCACAAGAACCCCTCTATCTACCTAAATAACTTTTCAATCAAAAGTCAAGTAGAAAGTATGTAGGTTTCCTTTAGCCCACTCTTTTTTGGTAGTTCGATCGTGGAATCTCTTTTTTTCTGTATTTCCGGAATATGAGTGTGTTGTGTGACTTGTTAGAATTGATCCTATGAATACGAGAGAGAAGGAAGAAGTCGGTCATCTTGATCAAGATGATTTGATCTCCTTGGATATTCAGTCTAGGCTAGTATCTGGAGCACAGAATATATGAAATAGATTCCAAACACTATATTAGAACAAATCTGAGAACTATGAGTCATACTTATCATACCTCGTGGCCGGACTCCGAAAAAAGAGTTAGAAGTGAGAGTCCCAAAATCTGATTCTTTCGTTTATGTTTATACTGACTTAGGTGAAAGGAGAAACCTTTCTTTGTCTTGATATTCAGTCATTGAGTAAGCATTGAATAAGTCCAAGGGTTCTTACTCAGGTTGGAACTTTTAAGGAAAGGGGTTGGTTTTTCTTGAATCATCGTCGTTCTAGGATGTAAGGGTTTCATTGATTCATAGGGTCTTAAGAATTCCTATCAATAATAAAGAAAACAAGAGTCAAGTCGCATTACACACAAATCAAAGAAAAAAGAGGTAAATAGAAGGAAGATTCAAGAGGCCCCTAATGATCGATCAATAGAAATACGAATGAATGGAATGAGCCAACTTGATATTTGGGCATTATAACTACAAATCTGACTTTGCATTAAGGAAGAAGTTTGACCCTTTGTTAGTACACATATTCGTTACGAGCGGTATTTGGGTCTTTCTGTTTGAGCCGGCCGGACGAGACGAAATTCTCATAGACGGTTCTCAGAGGGGGGTCTCCTTGGGTTCCCTATCTCAATAAAGTGTATGATTGGTTCGAAGAACGTAACGTCTTGAAATTCAGGCAGATGATATAACTAGCAAGTTCCTCCTCACGGCAACATATTTTCTTGTGACGGAGGAATTACGCTTACTTGTTTTTTAGTACAAGTAGCTAGGGGGTTTGCTATGACTTTTGACTATCGTCCGACCGTTACTGAGGCTTTTCCTTCTGTTCAATATATAATGACGGAAGCTCCCTTTCTTTGGTTGGTTAATCCTTCATAGATGGTCGGCAAGATGGTCTTAATGTAATGATACTCCTGCACGTATTTCGCGTGTATCTTACTTACTGGCTGGGGGATTTCAAAAACCTCGTGAATTGACTTGGGTTACAGGTGTGGTTCTGGCTGTATTGACCGCATCCTTTGGTGTAACTGGTTATTCCTTACCTCGGGACCGGTTATTGGGCAGGCAGTCAAAATTGTAACAGGTGTACCGGAAGCTCTTCCAGTACATAGGGTCTTGCTAGAGTTATTACGCGGAAGTGCTAGTGGGGGACAATCTACCTTGACTCGTTTTTCTAGTTTACACACTTTGACCTCTTCTTACTGCCTTATGTTAATGCACTTCCCAATGATACGTAAGCAAGGCATTTCTGGTCCTTTCTAGAGAATAGAAAGAATATATTTCGTCTTAGTTAGTTATGATTACTCGGGGGAGGAAGAAGAGTATTTCATTGCTGCAAATATGTCTGATTGAAAAATCATAGTTTCAGGGAATTCTTCGAAGAGAAAATAGATTATGGGAGGGAGTGTGTGACTTGAACTATTGATTGGGCCATGTGGATATATATATGTCTCTTTATCTGCTGGGATTCACAACCAAATGTGTCTTTATTCCAACCACCGGGAAAGCTCCATACAGAGGGTAGGCTGGTTCGCTTGAAGAGAATCTTTTCTATCTATGATCAGACTTGACCATGTCGTGCATGACCAGGCTCCGTAAGATCCAGTAGAATAGGTGATACATCTGGCTTCAGATTATGTTTTATCTATTTCACTTCCTCTGCATTGACTCGATTTATGATACTATAGGAGTGAAAGAAGGGATCTAAAGAAGAACATAGGCTAGACTCTATTAGTCAGAAGTAAATCCTTTGCTTTGGATGTCAAAAGTCAGTATCCTTTAATGCTATTTGTGGGCTAAAGCTCGCAAGGTCTGAGACGACCCATAAAGCACTTGAACATTATCAACTTTGTAAGCCTACTTGGGTATTGAGCATTTATCTGTAAGAACTGAATGAGGTGTAATGGAGAATTCTATGGAAAACGGAATCTGCTCTATTTGTTCTTACATGGAATCAATCATTGATTTTATATCTGCATCCAGTTGGTTCGTTTGATTTGTGCTCGAGCCGGATGATGCAAAATTCTCATGTCCGGTTCTTTCGGGGGATGGATCCATTATAATTCACCTAATAACACCAGATTTGAATGAGACAGTATTAAGAGCTAAATTGGCTAAGGGTATCGGTCATCATTATTACGGAGAACCCGCATGGCCTAATGATCTTTTATATATTTTTCCAGTAGTCATTCTAGGTACTATTGCATGTAACGTGGGTTTATCGGTTATAGGACCATCAATGATTGGTGAACCCGCAGATCCATTTGCAACTCCTTTGGAAATATTGCCGGAATGGTATTTCTTTCCCCTATTTCAAATCCTTCGTACAGTGCCAAATAAGAATAAGTTATTGGGTGTTCTTTTAAGGGGTTACGTGCCAAATAAGAATAAGTCATTGGGTGTTCTTTTAATGGTTTCCGTACCGGCGGGATTCTTAACTGTACCGTTTTGGGAGAATGTCTAATATATTCCAAAATCCATTTCGTCGTCCAGTAGCGACAACCTTTTGATTGGTACCGCAGTAGCCCTTTGGTTGGGGAGCAAGATTACCGATTGAGAAATCCCTAACTTGAGGTCTTTTTGAAATTGATTCAATTCTGGTTCAATCTAAATCTATTGCTATTTCGTTTTCCTTAGTTTAGCCAATTTCTCATTCAAAGTAAACAAGGGGTAAGGCAGGGGTAAAGTCACTTTCTGTTTATTGTTTTGAAAATGGAAGTTTTCTTCTTCCGCATGTAAAAAAGGAATAAATAAATCAATCAAATTACGAGAGGCTGAATTCAGTGCTTCTTTAGGAGTGAAACTTCCCCATTGGTTCATATTTCGATCAAAAGTCTCTCTTCTTTTTCATTCCCGCCGTAGATCGAGTTCTGGGGAGGAATTACAGCTCATCATTTTTGTTCACCAGAGAAAGAAGGCTCTGACATTCTGGCTTCGCTTCTTCTTGGGCCCAGACGACAACGCAGGCGAGGTTTGAACTTCGAGAAAATCCAATGACGACTACTTACCTCCTTCTCCTCAAACAAAGGAAAGGAGACCAATCTCTTTCTTCTGAGACTTTGTAATCCAGAGGACCTCCTCCAAAATCTCTTATCCGCGATTCCTCTCGGTTACCCCCGGACCGCCCCGAGGAAGTGAGGAATATCTCGGCATAATTGTCTACTAATTCAGGTCTTGTTCCAGCTCCTTCGCCCCAACAAAGAAAGTAAATCCACGCTCAATTGGAATCCTTTTCATTTTGCTTATCTTGAATCATTGATGAGAAGGAAGGCTGGAATGCCAACACAGGAAATGCCTAAGCCTTTTTCCTCAGCAGGAGAAAATTCATACCGGTGTCATATAATTACTGCCATGGCCGGAATGAAAACCGACTCGAAGTAGGGAAAGGAAGAAGCAGCGAGGAAGTAGGGAAAGGTGCCAAGCAAGCAGCGAGACTTAAAGGCAAAGGAACGAATAGAATATGCTTTACCCAGTGAAAGAAGTCCAATGCAGGGTGGTACTCTCACAGCTGATCTTTCTTGACTTTTATTCGTTTACAGGATTGAATATGAATTGACTCAACTCTTTTTGTTCAGGTAAAGAAAGGAAGAAGACGAGTTGGAGAGGTTAAGGCAATGGAATAGAAGATGCTTTACCCAGTGAAAGAAGGATTTCATATCCGAGAAGGAATAAGGAGTCTTTATCTTTGTTTACAGTGGTTCAATCAATAGGGGAAGGAGATTCTCATCCATCCAGCCTATAGAGTAAAAGAGTGAAAGGTTCACAAGAACTGAATGAGAAAGAGAAGTTAAAGAATGAATCGAGAGTTCAGACTTGAAAGACTTGAAGGGGAAGATCAAGATCAAGAAGGAATCGATAGTCTTTCCTTCCAGTTCACGATGACGAATGAATAAGGAGTGTTTACTCTTTCATTCATCTTGAGGATTTACTGAGAGTTCAGTCTCATTCATCTGAAGGATTGACTTCAACATTACCTCGGCCCTCAAAGCATCAATTTGATCCCGAAAAATAGGGGAAAGATAGACTTTTATACCCAAAAACACGGGAAAGATAGACTTTGATCTAGTTTTTTGAGTGTTTACAGTCTCGTTACCGAGGGAAATAGGGGAAAATGGACTCTTTTATACCCAAAAACACGGGAAAGATAGAATTTCTTTTCTTTTTGCTTCAGCTATTAAGGGAAAAAGGTCTTACGAACTTTGACCCCTATGCTAGATAGAAAAGAATTTCTTGAAGCAGCTTTCCTTAAGGGAAAACCCCTTTTACTGTTTTACCCATATGCTAGATAGAATTTCTTTTCTTTCAGCTTCAGCTGTTAGGGAAAAAGGTCTTTTACTGTTTGACCCCTATGCTAGATAGAAAAGGTTTTATTGACGCTGCTGCTAAGGTGAAGGATCTTGATCAGTTAAAGAATTCCTCTCCCTGATTTCCTTCCTGTTCATTCGCTTCTCTTTCTGTAAACTCTCTCTCTCTCATTCATCTTTCGTGTTTACTCCCTTCAAAGACACACTTACAACTCTTTCTTGTCTTGCTTTCGGCTTGACTGACGAGTTCGATCTGGTTTTCTTTTCGCTTAAATAACAAAACAAGGGAGTCTTTGAATTTCCTTTGTTTGTTGACCGCAGTGCCTATATTTTGCTGCTTTTGTTTTGGCTTTTAATTTGCCTCAAAGTTCCAGAGTTGGTCCGATCCCCCTTTCCATTCTTTCACTGACAAAACCGACCTTTCAATTTGACTTAACGAGAAAGGACTTCGACTTGACTGACGAACAATCAATCGAAGGGGTAAGGCTAAGCCTGTTTGTTTGTTCATAATCCCTATTCAAATTGCTTGGTTGACTGATTAAGAGAGTTTGGACGGGAGAAGAGGCTTTGATGACGAAACGAAGGTACAAAGTGTATTTCTCATGGCCCTCCCAAGAAATCATTTTTTTGCTATAGGAGCATAAACACTAACCATTTTTTTAGAATACCTGCAGGCGCCCCGGTAAAACAGGTTTGATTCATTTTCCACGTGGGGAAGGATAAAAGGAAAGCGGTCCCTTACCTTCCCTGATTTAAGGCGGCGGTGATAGGCTAAGAGAAAGAGATTCCTCTTGCTTGGTGTAGGACTACCTCGGGAATGAATGGACATGACCTTTCGTATACTAGGATTGAAGAGCCAGGGGTAAAGCCTTCACAGACCAAGGTTAGCTAATCATTCCATTGATAAGGCGTGCGGTGATTGATATAGGGTCAGTCAGTGTGCCGGTTCTCCGGATCATGGAGGGGGTCTTCCCATTAGTCAGGGATATACTTGGTTGGTTGGTATCCAGATTTACCCGGGGAGGAATTTCTTGGATGTCGAGTCAGTTCGAAAGCCAGTCCCCACAGGAGCATAAACAAAGCGAGCAGGGCCAGTAGTAGATCCAGGATCAGTACCCTTCTCAGTTCTATACCCAGCAGGCAGAAACGAAGGTTGAAGCATCACTAGAGACATAGGTGGGAACATATATATTATGATCCACCAGTAGCATCTAAGTAAGCTGCATACCTTCCTGCAGCCGCTTCAGTCCTTTCTGTTGATGGAGCAGTTAATTAAGCACTTGAAGTTGACCGATAGTGATGCTGGTAGATCTGCTACCTACGCCTTTGCTTGCCTTTCCGGCCTATAGCTTTCCCCCTTCCTTTGCCGGGTGGTATCGCTCTCTAAATGCTGGGTCTACTGTTGCTGAAACTACTTGTTCAGGGTAAACCATAGGAACTACTGCATCTGTCTCTGCCACTGATGGATCATATGCTGCTCTAGCCTCTGCTAGCTCTAAGTAATCTCTTTTCTCTCTATTTTCAGGTCTGCAAGAGAGCTGATGTTGGTATTCGAGCTAAAGCTCCTAGAATCACTCTCGATAAAAGGCACTCGAGCAACTAGCTTCTGTTATTTCAAACAGCTAAGACTGGTATTTACCCTTATGGCATTTAACTGACATTCTACCATTGAAAGAGGGGATACTTGCATTCGAAGAACTGATAGAAAGATTGAAGAATTCCTGGTACTAGCAGTTCTTTCCTTTTTAAGAGAGAATGTTGAAGGCAAGTAAAGCACTAAGACAAAGCAGCAATAAGACAAGTTTAAGACAACCGGCGGGCACCTTACTTAGAAAAGGCGGGGGTATACCCTTCAACACAAAGCTTATGGAGATTGAACTGGCTTTGTTAGTGAGAGCTAGCTTTAAGGCTAACTAGCGAGTAGTTGCATAAAGTAGTCAGTCACTAGGTTCAGCAGTATATTCTTTTGATCCAAACCCCGGGACTTCCATCCGCCAGCAACAGGCCTAAGCAGGCTGCGTAGCTTTCAGATTCCCGTATGAGTAGCCTGATTCTTTCTGACTTCCGTCTGTGATTTCGTGCCATTTTCAGTAGTTCCTTAGCTTAGTCAAGTAGGGATGGGGGGCTGATAAGCCGTAAACAAGCATTATATGAATGAATCCAGGGCGTAAGTCAGAATATAATCTCAGTCTTTTCCAAGCCATCAGGTGAGGTCAATCTGATTATCTAGTCTTTTAATTAAGTGTTCTCTACTCACAGCCTGACTCCGCTGCTCGGCCTAAGGAGAAGTTAGACTTGTCATCAACATTGGTAGCAGGGTTCTCTTTGGGTAAGTACCGCAAAATGGAAAGGGAGTACGAACTCTTTATGTAGGAGTAGTTAATAAAAAAGCTGTGATTGGTGATGGTCAAGATCATACCAATAGGATAACTTTCTTCTCTTATTCACAATTTCTAGTTAGAAAAAGTTCCAGCGTAAAAAGACTATACTAGCAGCGCTTATTCCAAGATGGATATTGCTGCGCTTACTGATTCAATCACAGCACAGATACGCATTCAATTGCAAACATCACACTGGTTAATTTCACTGTTAGCAAATCTGTACCCCTAGCGGCCTATTCTGACGTAGCTGATTCTAGACCAGCCGATGAAATTGCAGCTACTTCGAAAAGCCTATGACGGCGGGTAAAGGGACCGGCTTCCCAGAAAGGTTAATGCCCTAGGATTGGACTCATCCCCAGTTTCCACAGATGGAGGGGCGAACTCCTCAACAAAAGAGGTGGCATCTCCTTCTACTTACTTTGGATACTCACTCAGGCCTTTAAAAGGGCAAATACTGAAACGAGTTTGAGCGGCCAGGTCTTCCTTCTTGGCCTTGGAAGTTACAGGGTCTATCTTTCTAGTAAGGCTGGACGTAATATCTACTTCCCCTTGTGGAGTGAAGTGGGATGTTCAAGGTACAAAGAAAAGTGAACCGTAGGATCTCGTCTGACTTACTACACACCTAACGTCCGTCAAAGCTCAAAAATCCTCCTGCCCCGGCTACTAGACCAGCTCCGTCTCCATTAGTTCTAGTTTCAGTGCCAGCAACCATCTCATTCAAAAATACAGCTACGTTTAAGTCACCATCTACATCAGTGCCAGAGAGAGCTCCGGCTTCTTACAAAGTGATACCGCACAAGGAATTCCGTCACATACATCCGCTGGGTGACGCAATCTCTCTTATTGGACAAAAATATGGGTCTCTTCCTCTGGATATGAAAACTAGTAGTCTTGCTGTGTAGATCGGTTCCACTTACGGCTGGGGAGAGTGAAGAGCCTTCTGCCGTCTTCCTTCTAGCAGTATTCCTTTAAGCCTTATCCATACCAGGAGATGCAGATGATGGAAATGGAGCTATAGAAGATATAGGAGAGCGCGAATAGCTTTCTATGGGGAAGGTGATGTCTTATAAGGACTAGCCCTCTAGCCTTCTTGCCTTCGTTGAGATGATAAAGCAGTCTGAGTCCCATCATCACCCAACGTGATACTTTCTGCTCTGTCAGCAGCATCGGATACAGCAACTGGAAGCGAACCTCTCAGTAAGCCTTGAAGAGCGAATTGTCGACGGACGACTTGCTTCCTTCTTGTGCTTCTTCCTTCTATCTAGTAAGATTCTGTCTTTCCTTCTTTCTTTAGGGACCTCAAGTGCTACCTATTTCTCGGTGATCTTTTGATTCATTCCTTCCTTCAGGCCTGGTTTTCAAGAAAGAGAATAAGGGATAAGACTGTGACTTAGCGTCAAGGCCAATATCCGTACCAGAAAGCTGTCCCCGGAACAACCAGACCCACCACCATTCACTGCATTGGTCCCAAACTGCTTTTTTGATTGAGGGAGCATTTCCTGGTCCACACCTTGTAATTTGCGACTGGATATCTTAGTAAATTGAAGAAGTGCTGGGCTCAGACTCAGCTGTGATCAATCTTCAAGTTCGATTCATTTTCACGGGAAGAGTGAAACCTCAATACCGAAAGTAATGGTAGTATAGGAAGAATCAGAGGATGAGAATGAGGAAGTAGAGAGCAACCAATCTTCTTGTAGTGGAGTTGAGACCTTTATATCTTTCTTCTCGATTTCTCTTTCAGCGGAGAATAAATAGGATCATCAGGAGGTGCCTTCCTGTCAAAGCATAGTTCTTATCCTTCTGGTAGCCAATCAGAATGAACCCAGAGCTATCAGTGACATCAGCCTTGATGGATAAATGAGCCTTGCTTTACTGACCTCGCACCGAGTAAGTTTGGCCTTTGTCGACATCGTCCTGGTCCACCCCAAAAAGAAAGGTCAATCGAACATAAAGATAAGAACTCTCTCTTCCTTGATAGAGCCGATTCTACTACCTCTTACCGGTTTACTGATCACATGCTGCTTATCAGAGTAGAAGCTGTATCACTAATAGCGGATGTTTGAACATCTTTAGGAGTTGAGTAAGAGCCCATCATCTCCTTCTTCAATGAGAGAGGACTCCACCCTACACGGTATGGTTTGTTACGGCACGGCTCGGAATAGCAAGGTATCAAGTAGTTGATGTGATATCAAAAGTGAGAGATTGGTAAAGTCAAGTGTTATAAGTATGGGTATGGAGGAAGCAGCCGAAGCAGATCCCTAAAAAGAAAAAGTCAATCCTTCTGGTGTGGCTTAACATTAGGAAGTTCGTCTAGAATGTGCTTTTAGAGAGGCGTTGATCTTGCTCCGCTATTCGGCTTAAGTCAGGGAAGGTTGAATCAGAGTCAGTCCATTCCAGTCCGTCCTTCCAAGCAAAGAAGCCAAGGAATAGCACGTTTGTGATCTAGTTCCTACCTTAACGCACTCCAAGTCTAGTTGCCAGTGTAGCAGTAGTTCCTTTCTTTTCAAGCCTTGCCAGCTGCTACTTTTCTTTCTAAGTCAGAAAGTACTTTACAGGATCGAGCGTAATAAGTGTAAGGTGTTTACCAGCAGGACTCACTCTTCTTTCAAGTCAAGGCTGTCTACCAGTTAGTTGTATTCATTCTGTCCTAATCAAAAGGATATATATACTTCTCTGGGGTGTGAGAACTCCTTCTCATGAATAAACTATCTGCTTTAAAATCAAACAGTCGATCGTGATAGGCTTGCAAAGCATATAGGCTACGCAGCCTTGTTCACCGGAAAAGCATAAGATCCTTGATTTCAAGGGAGTTTTCTTTACCAGACAGCTTACTGTTCCGGGAAAGCGAGAGATCTCATTGTCCGAGAAATGCTCTTGACTCTAGCGGGATCAGACTTTGAACAAGATAGCATCCCGTACTAAGAGAAGGTGACTTAGTCTACCCGAAGGAAAGTCAAGAGAGAAAGTGGGTACCGGCATGGTTAGAGGATTCGAACTGGCAGGCAGGATTGGTTTAGTGTTAGCAATTAGCATAAAGCGGTTATGCGACAGCTTGAAGAAAACTTCGATTCGTCATCACCGTTGCATCCAACCTCGGTCTTTTTTGCACAACACAAGGGAGTTAGTTGAACCAATTTCAAAGGCTTGATAAAGCTTTGGCATGACCCGCGTGGGAAGGTTAGCAAGGGAAGGAGAAGACGACGACGACGGATGTTTAGTGCTATGGTCTGATGGAGAACTCGGATGAGAACGTTGGAGGAAGAGAACTCATTGTCTCGTTACGCTTCGATGACGCTACAGATCTTGAGTCAGAAAGATGAGGGGAAAATGGCCGGCGAGGTCACTTTCTTATCCGAAAAGGAATGCCACTAGTTAGACTATCAGCTTGCTTCTCCTAATGCCAACACCAAGAAGAAGGTCGTTTACGCGCTTAACTTGCATTGGCAACGTCGGCCGGCCTATCTATATCCAACGTGAGAGAGACCAATTTCCTTAGTTAGAAGGAAGGCGTTCTCGAGACATAGCTTTCTAAGTAGAATCCGAAATCCCAGCGATTACCAGGTGACCCATTAACTAATCTTTCTGACAACAGCTAAGCTTCCTAGGTGCCGTGTGAAGCTGCTACCCGGAAAGACCAATCAATGGTTGACTCTGAAATGACACGTTGAAAGTCTTGTAAAGGAAGAAAAAGCGCTGCTATTCTCTAAAAAGAACCTTCCTTCTATACGTCAAGACTCTTCCTAGTTCGTGCTACTTTAGAATACATCTACACCGAAGGAAATATTGAATTTCATTGTCCTTCCTGGCCATGAAAGAATACCAAAATATGCCTGAAAGATAAGAAGTCAAACAATCAAGGTAGGGATTGTTGGCTTGGAACTCGAGCAGTCTCCCCTCATACACCGGGAAGGCTTCTAGCTTCTCTGCCTGAAGGAGCTTTTGGCAGTGAGTCGAAAGTCTTAGTGAGAAGCCCTCTCCTATCTAGGACTATTTCCACTCTTCTCTGAGTGCCAAAAAAACAGTGCTAAGGTAGCGCTCACAGCGAGAGCTCAGCTTACTATTATTCCTACCCTAATGTGTCAAGAAGAGAATAGGTAGTACAGGTCAGCAAGCAAGCATAGCTATATCTAAGGTATCTGGATCATCAGGTATATATATCCTACCCTACCCCACCAACCCTTCTTGTTCTTGGTTCTTTTGTGCTATCTTTCTATCCTGTTTCCAGCGTTAATGTAGAAGTCTCAGGTGTAGAAAGAAGGATTATCAGATTTGATTCAGTGATTTAGCTTGAATCAATCTTTCCTCATTTTCAGGCCCTCTCTCCGCCGAGCCTCTTGGAGTGCTTGCTGTGCTAGGGGTTGTATTCCCCAGAAGCCTCCAGGTATTCCCCGTGGGTGGGAAAAGACTTTCTAAATCTTCTGATGATGCTCGGGATTACTAGATTGAGTTCTTGCTTATACACTCTCGAGAGACCTCTCTCAGGATATGCCGACAAGGCTGGAGGAGCTACTGACTATCCTGATTTTGATTCGTCAACGGATGCAAGAGAGGAAGCTACTGGGGGTAGAGGCAGGAGTACCCGTCTCAGGCGGGAAAAGAGAAGGAACTCAGTATGACCTGACGCTCGTTGGAAGGAATTCGTAGCGGCATTTACAGTGAAGTAGGATGCTTCGATTCTCTTTCAGTCGACTAAGCGAAGCGGCACATTCCAGCCCGTCCGTCTAAGGATTCCTCATCATCTTATCTGACGTGCTGGCTATCTTATCCTTCCTCCCATCCAGGGTGGCTTACTTTATCGGGTCTTTACAGTCGTGTGTAATAATCAGGTAAGGGCTCTGAGTTCAGTTGTTAGCTAGAACGTCGGTCTACCCAATGTCTAGGGTTCCAATCCTTGTGAGCGTGAAAGTCTGCGAAGTGAGGAGTAGTTCATATTAGTCCACAAAATGGCTTCTTTCTATAGAGGTCTCATTCGGTCCAACAATGAGGAGTTGGTGCAGCAGGTTCGAGCCCTGAGGAAGCACTCTGCGGGGAAGGTCCAGGGGAACGAGGAAGGCGGAAAGAGGGGACTGCGCCCTTTTCCTTTTCTCCCTATCTTCTTGGTGGAAAGACGTACTACTTGCTTACCCAAGCACTTGGGGTCTTTATGGGTTCGGTAAGATAAGTACTTTAAAGAAAGGGCTTTTCGATGTCTGCCCTCAAGGTCAATTGTGCTAGCATCTCGGAAATCTCAGCTAGTTGATGGATAACTGTTAGATAGAAAGTTGCCAATTTGCCAAGGCTGGAGCCATTAGCTGATGGTTAAGGTTAAATACAGTGGACTCCTCCTTGTCTCCCTCATAAAGTCAAGAGGGTTCATGCTGCCTCGGGAACTGGCGGTCTTGGCCATTGTAGGGTAAAGTCTCCCAAGCACCTCGTATGGTAAGCTAGGATTGGAAAAAGTAGGTAATTCAGGCGTAAGCGCAACTCACCATTTCAGCGTACCGTCCCTTCTTCTCACTAAGCCACTTCGTCCCCGCGTTTGAACGGAATTTGATTTCAAGCCTTGCCCGAGAATCTTTGCAGCACCTTGGTTGAAACTATACCCCAGTCCTAGAAGAAAGAATTTGCCTGACTACATGCGAAAGCTTTTCCTTACGCTGGATTGACAAATCATCCTTTGGGCCACACCCGCACTCGCTGTCAAAGAACTGACTTAAACGACGTGCTTGCGAGACCGAGGTTCATGAGCAAACAGACCTACAGAAATCAGTCCAATTAAGTAAGGAGAAAGACAAGAAAAAGAAGAAATAGCTGAGAGAATGCATCGATAGTCTTTGTTTACTGTGAAAGGAGAGTCCAAGAAAGAAGGTTCATGAGTGAAGGAGAATGAATAGGAGTAAGTAGCTCGACAGTAAAGCAGCGTCTTCATTTCTTCTTGTTTCGGCTTTCCTTCCTGCCTGATTCCGGATTGAATTCCTGTTCCGGTTCCAGTACACAAACAAGGTGAAGTAGCTCAGGGTTGAGGTTGAGTCTTTCGTTTCGGCTTGACCTGATTCTCATACAGCG
Source organism: Cucurbita pepo subsp. pepo (assembly GCF_057944985.1). Taxonomy (NCBI): domain Eukaryota; kingdom Viridiplantae; phylum Streptophyta; class Magnoliopsida; order Cucurbitales; family Cucurbitaceae; genus Cucurbita; species Cucurbita pepo. The sequence goes on from NC_141810.1 coordinate 817,407, forward strand.
GCTTTACCGACAGGCGAAGGGGCAGGGTCCGGAGAATGCCCTTCTTCTTTCCCTTATCAAGAAGGTGAATGAATCAATAGGTTCAGGTTCAGAAGATTGATAAAGGTTCCGGTTTCACTATCTCTTGACTTCCAGTGAACGATGACGAATAAGGAGTCTTGCTCTTAGTTTACAGTCTTCTTTCTAAAGAATCAATAGGGACAGGTGAAGGAGACTGAAAAGAAGAAATAGGGTCCGGAGCTTGACCTTCAGATCATCCATCCAGCCTAGCCTATGTAAAAGAGTGAAAGCAAGAAAGGAGAAGAGAAAGAATACTTCAACCCTCCCTTGTTTACTGTTCAGGGAGAGAGAGTAAAAGAAAGGATGAAGCAAGATCAGTTCCTCAATAAATAGGTGAAGGAGAAGATCAAGAAGGTGAGTTCAGTAGTTCAGGAGTGAAGAAGAATGAATTCATCTTTCGAACATCCTTTCATTTGTTTACAGTTCAAGAATAAATAGGTGAAGCAGCTTTACCTTCTTCTCCGCCAGCCCCTTTACTTACCGAGTTCAATCAGGCTCAGGAGCTTTACCGAGTTCAATCAGGGAGAGGAGCGAAGCAACGAGAGCGCAAGAGAGAGGATCGGAGTTTACTGTTCAATCAGTAGGATCAGGATAATGAGTCCGACAGTTCACTCTCAGGAATCTCTCGTTTCGGCTTGAAAAGCAGCTAATTAATTGATTAAGGGAATATCATCAAAGAAAAGGAGAAAGAATCCATAGGAAAAGGAGGTTCAGGTTCAGAAGATTGATAAAGGGTCCGGTTCAGGTTCCGTCCGGATTGAATGAGTTGACTCTCCTGTATAAGGGACTAGCGTATAAGGTTCAGGGAATGAAATTGTGAAACCGAGGGGGAGAGGGGCAGGAGCGAAGCTGTGAAACCGAGTTGTAGAGGTTCAGGGAATGAAATTGTGAAACCGAGGGGGAGAGGGGCAGGAGCGATACCAAAAAAGTACTCTAAATAAGTACCCCCTTTTATCCATGTATACTCCATCAAAAAAGTACCCCCTTTTTGATGGAGTATACATGGATAAGAGGGGGTACTTTTGATGGAGTATACATGGATAATAGGGGGTACTTTTTTGATGGAGTATACATGAAAAAAGTACTCCACAAAAAATGTGCCCCTTTAGGGTATAGAAGCACTTACTACTCCACCACCGGCCAAAACACTCAAAGCCGACCCTCCTCGGCCGGTTTTCCTTAATCTCATTTGCCTCTCCGAAAGGAATGGTGGGCAGGAATCTCATGGCGATCTCTGAAAGGTGTTCCAACCCACTTTTCAGGAATCTCAGAAAGGTGTTCCACAACCACTATTCCAGAATCTCTGAAAGGTTTGACGGACTTACAGAGATACAAACACCCCCTCACACATACCTTATCAAACACTTGATAGATGCGTCCTGGAGCCGCGTATAATCGGGATATTGTCCCTATCCCGGGAATACGTTCTCCTCAAAAATCGTGCCCCTTTAGGGAAGGAAACAATATCAGCTTAAGTGTATACTCATATACTTCAGTCTTGCCTCCCTGTAAACACTCAAACCAATGTTGACCGACTCCTTAACCATGTCCATGGGGACAACATGGACAGCCTCCATGCCGGTTAGGCACCCTCCACTGTGCGCACAAGCCGAAGGCGTAGTGGCAATTCCTTCGGCAACTGCTGTTCCTTATCCAGCAGAGCGGCGTCGAGATACTGAGGTTTGATGTTTAGTGTTTTTTCCTAAAGGAATTTTTCCAAAAGTACTCTCCATAAATTCGTCCCCTTTAGGGTATAGATACGTATACAGCCTCCCTCAGGATAAAAACTCTCAGAGTGTTGCGCTTTCTGCGTGTTTTACTCACTTTCCTTGGCCTTTAAGAAAGGATACTATGTCTGGGCACCCTTATTACAACTCTCGACCTCTGATACTGTGGTCCATCTCACCCGAGACAAAAATGGATCAACAGCAAGTCGGACACAATCCACTGTGTGCTATTTCCGCAGAGTTAGTGGTTATGCGAGCGGATGAAAGCCCCACCCAATTACGGGTGGAATCTGCTAGGCGAGTGGGGAAATAAAGCATATTATCTCTTTCTGTTAGTGTTTTCTTAAAAAAATAAAAAATGGTATTTTGTTAAAAGGATTTTTTGCAAAGGGGAGTTGTTTTTGATGGAGTATACATGGATAAGAGGGGGTACTTTTGATGGAGTATACATGGATAATAGGGGGTACTTTTTTGATGGAGTATACATGGATAAAAGGGGGTACTTTTTTGATGGAGTATACATGGATAAAAGGGGGTGTAGAGGGGAGTACTTTTTTTGGTGGAGTGTTTTCTTGGGAGAGGAATAGTAGAATGAGTGGTGGAGTGTTTGCTAATTTGTAGCAGAAATGGGTAAACTTTTCATTATATAAAGAAAATGGTGCCAAGTTCTAATGACACCACAAAAAGAAGAAATAATTTGTGTGTCTTCGCTTCTTCTCCCTTTCTGTTACGTTTTTTTTCTTTCAGATGAATCTTACACATATGTTGGGTTAAAATACGAAACTTATGTACTTTCACTTCCGGGCCATTTTAGAGTCAAATTCCATAGATGTTAACATAGGAACTTTTTTCACCCTTGAGATAGGGCCGTTAACTCAATTTGAAAAGTTGTTTTCTCATTTTTAGTATTAAACCATATCCACTAAAGATTGTCCTAAGCTTAAAATATGGAAGAAAAAAAACATTTACTCGTGTCGATAAGACCTCATAAACTCAACCCTGTCGAAAAGACCCTCGTGGACGCACTTAAATCATTATGTGCAAAAATTTTGTTTCTTTCGATCTTTTTCAACAAATCGTTAAGGAACGCTCAAGTTTGATGAATCTTAGACATTTTTTGGGTTAAAATACGAAGCTTATGAACTTTCCCTTTCAGACAATTTTGGAGTAAAGTTCCATAGGTGTTAACATAGGATCTTCTTTCCCTTTTGAGACAGGGTCGTTAACTCGATCTGAAACGTTGTTTTCTCATTTTAGTATCATATCATATCCACTAAAGATTGTCCTAAGCTTAAAATATTGGAGAAAAAAAACATTTACTCGTGTTGATAAGACCTCACAACCTCAACCCTTATGCAAAGACCCTCATGGAGGCACCCGAATCACTATCAGAAAAACCATTGTTTCTCTCGATCTTTTTCGACGAATCTGTAAGGAACGCTCAAGATTAAGAATCTTACACATATAATTGGTGAAAATACAAATTTTTTTCACTTTCGCTTCCGGGCCATTTTGGACTCAAATTCCATAGGTGTTAACATAGGAACTTTTTTCCCCTTTGAGACAGGGTCGTTAACTCGATCTGAAAAAGTAGTTTTCTCATTTTAGTATCATATCATATCCACTAAAGATTGTCCTAAGCTTAAAATATGGAAGAAAAAAAATATTTACTCGTGTTGATAAGACCTCACAACCTCACCCTGTCGAAAAGACCCTCATGGAGGCACTTAAATCATTATCTGAAAAACCTTTGTTTCTTTCGATCTTTTTCAACGAATCTGTAGGTAACATTCAAGTTTGGTGAATCCTACACATATGTTTGGTTAAAATACGAAACTTAAGCACTTTCGCTTCTGGGCCATTTTGGAGTCAAATTCCATAGGTGTTAACATTGGAACTTTTTTCCGCTTTGAGACAGGGTCGTTAACTCGATCTTAAAAGTAGTTTTCTCGTTTTAGTATCATATCATATCCACTAAGGATTGTCCTAAGCTTAAAATATGGAAGAAGAAAAACATTTACTCATGTCGATAAGACCTCACAACCTCAACCTTGTCGAAAAGACCCTCATGGAGGCACTTTAATCATTATGTGCATAACCTTTGTTTGTTTCGATCTTTTTCAAGGAATCGGTAAGCAATGCTCAAGTTTGATGAATCTTACGCATATATTGGATTAAAAGACGAAACTTATGCCTTTTCACTTCCGGGCCATTCTGGAGATAAATTTTATAGGTGTTAACATAGGAACTTTTTTTCCCTTTGAGACAGGGTCGTTAACTCGATCTGAAAAGTTGTTTTCTCATTTTAGTATCATACAATATCCACTAAAGATTTTCCTAATCTTAAAATATTGGAGAAAAAAAATGTTTACTCGTGTCGATAAGACCTCACAACCTTAACCCTGTCGAGAAGACCCTCATGGAGGCACTTAAATCATTATGTGAAAAACCTTTGTTTCTTTCGATCTTGTTTTAATGAATCGGTAAGGAATGCTCTAGTTTGATGAAACTTACAGATATGTTGGGTTAAAATACAAAACTTATGCAATTTCGCTCCCGGGCCATTTTGGAGTCAAATTACATAGGTGTTAACATTGGAACTTTTTTCCTCTTTGAGACAGGGTCGTTAACTCGATCTGAAAAGTTGTTTTCTCATTTTTGTATCATACCATATCCACTAAAGATTGTCCTAAGCTTAAAATATTGGAGAAAAAAAATATTTACTCGTGTCGATAAGACCTCACAACCTCAACCTTGTCAAGAAGACCCTCATGGAGGCACTTAAGTCATTATGATAAAAACGTTTGTTTCTTTCGATCTTTTTCAAAGAATCGGTATGGAACGCTCATGTTGGATGAAACTTACACATATGTTGAGTTAAAATACGAAACTTATGCAATTTCTCTTTCAAGCCATTTTGGAGTCAAATTCCATAGATGTCTGAGATGTCTGAGATATCTGTGCGGTCTGAGGTGTCTTCAATGTTTGAGAGGTCTAAGATGTCTCAGATGTCTGAGAGGTCTGAGAAGTTGGAGATGTTTGAGATGTCTTTGATTTCTTACATGTCTGAGATATCTTTTATGTCTGAGAGGTCTGAGATGTCTCAGAGGTTTGAGATGTTTGAGATGTCTAAGATGTCTAAGATGTCTTACATATTTGAGAGGTCTGAGATATCTGAGACTTCTGATAGGTATGAGATGTATGAAATGTCTGAGAGGTCAGAGATGTATGAGATGTCTTAGATGTCGTTGATGTCTGAGATGTCATTGATGTCTTATGTCATTGATGTCTGAGACGTCTGAGATGTCTTAGATGTCTGAGAGGTTTGAGATGTCTGAGAGGTCTGAGAGGTCTGAGATGTCTGAGCGGCCTAAGATGTCTTTAATGTTTGAGAGGTCTAAGATGTTCGAGAAGTTTGAGAGATCTGAGAGATCTAAGATGTCTGAGATATCTGAGATGTCTGAGAAGTCTGAGATGTCTGAGATGTATGAGATGTCTCAGAGGTCTGAGATGTCTGAGATGTCAAAGTTGTCTTACATATTTGAGAGGTCTGAGATATCTGAGACATCTGATAGGTATGAGATGTCTTTGATGTCTAAGATGTCTGAGATGTCTGAAATGTCTGTCATGTCTGAGAGGTATGAGATGTCTGAGATGTTTTAGATGTTGTTGATGTCTGAGATTTCTTAAATGTCTGAGATGTCTGAGATTTCTTAAATGTTTGAGATGTCTGAGTGGCCTGAGAGGCCTGAGATATCTTTGATGTCTGAGATGTCTGAGATGTCTTTGATTTCTTACATGTCTGCTATGTCTTTGATATCTGAGATGTCTGAGATGTCTGAGATGTCTAAGATGTCAGAGATGTCTTACATATTTGAGAGGTCTAAGATATCTGAGACGTCTAATATGACTGAGTGGTCTGAGATGTCTGAGATGTCTGAGAGGTCTGAGATGTCTGAGATGTCTGAGAGGTCTGAGATTTCTTAAATGTCTGAGATGTCTGAGTGGTCTAAGAGGCCTGAGATATCTTTGATGTCTGAGATGTCTGAGATGTCTTTGATGCATTACATTTCTGAGATGTCTTTGATGTCTGAGTGGTCTGAGATGTCTCAGAGGTCTGAGATGTCTGAGATGTTTGAGATTTCTTAAATGTCTGAGATGTCTAAGTGGTCTAAAAGGCCTGAGATATCTTTGATGTCTGAGATGTCTTTGATGCCTTACATTTTTGAGATATCTTTGATGTCTGGGTGGTATGAGATGTCTGAGATGTCTGAGGAGTCTAAGAGGTCTGAGAGGTCTAAGATATCTGAGACGTCTGATATGTCTGAGTGGTCTAAGATGTCTGAGATGTCTTATATGTCTGAGATGTCTAAGATGTCTGAGATTTCTGAGAGGTCTGAGATGTCTGAGAGGTCTGAGAGGTCTAAGATGTCTGAGAGGTGTGAGATGTTCGAGAGGTCTGAGATGTTTGAGAGGTTTGCGATGCCTGAGATGTCTGAGATGTTTGAGAGGTCTGAGATGTCTGAGAGGTCTGAGATGTCTTTGATGTCGGAGATGTCTGATATGTCTTCGATGTCTGAGAGGCCTGAGATGTCTTTGATGTCTGAGATGTCTTTGATGTCTGAGATTTTTTAGGAGTCTGAGATGTCTGAGATGTTTGAGAGGTTTGAGATGTCTGAGATGTCCTAGATGTCCTAGATGTCTGAGATGTCCTAGATTTCCTAGATGTCTGAGAGGTCTGAGATGTCTGAGAGGTCTAAGATGTCTAAGATATCTAAGAGGTATGAGATCTTTGAAAGGTCTGAGATGTCGGAGATGTCTGAGAGGTTTGAGATGTCTTTGATGTCTGATATGTCTGAGATATATTTGATGACAGAGATTTTTTATATGTATGAAATGTCTGAGCTGTCTTTGATGTTTGAGATGTCTGAAAGGTCTGAGAAGTCTGAGATATCTGAGAGGTCTGATATGTCTGATAGGTCTGAGATTTCTAAGATGTCTTGGATGTCTAAGAGGTCTGAGAGACCTGAGATGTCTTTGATGTCTTTAATGTATGAGATGTCTGAGATGTCTTAAATGCCTGAGATGTCTAAGATGTCTGAGAGGTCTGAGATGTCTTAGATGTCTAAGATGTCTTAGATGTCTAAGATGTCTTTGATATCTGAGATGTCATAGAGGTCTGAGATGTCTGAGATGTTTGAGAGGTCTAATATGCCTGAGAGGTCTGAGATTTCTAAGATGTCTTAGATGTCTGAGATGTCTGAGAGGCCTGAGATGTCTGAGATGTATGAGATTTCTAAGATGTCTTAGATGTCTGAGATGTCTGAGAGGTCTAAGAGGCCTGAGATGTCTGAGAGGTCTTCGATGTCTTCGATGTCTGAGATGTCTGATATGTCTAAGATGTCTGAGATGTCTTTGATGTCTGAGAGGACTGAGATGTCTGAGAGGACTGAGAGGTCTGAGAGGTCTGAGAGGTCTGAGATGTCTAAGATGTCTGAGATGTCTGAGAGGTCTGAGATGTCTGAGATGTCTGAGATGTTTGAGATGTCTGATATGTCTGAGAGGTCTGAGATTTCTAAGATGTCTTAGAAGTCTGATATGTCTGAGAGGTCTGAGATTTCTAAGATGTCTTAGAAGTCTGATATGTCTAAGAGGTCTGAGATTTCTAAGATGTCTTAGATGTCTGAGATGTCTGAGATGTCTAAGAGGTCTGAGATGTCTGAGATGTCTGAGATGTCTGAGATGTCTAAGATGTCTGAGATGTCTTAGATGTCTTTGATGTCAGAGATGTTTGAGAGGTCTGAGAG